>NW_015387786.1:47299-73720 GCF_001527695.2 Protobothrops mucrosquamatus | reverse complement strand
TAAAATACATACAAAACAATACAAATTTAAAATTAATTAAAAAGAATATTAAATATTTGTCGAATTTAAAATATAATTAAAACCCCCCTAAAAATTACCCTAGGCCAGTCCTGCAAGCTGGAATAACCAAGTCTTGAGGGCGCGGCGAAAGGAAGGGAGATCAGGGATAACCCTGATCTCTGGGGGCAGTTCATTCCAGTTGTACGTGGCCAACTCGGGATGGGTTTGTTTACCACTCTATCCACTCCGGGGTTCACTCAAAAAGTGTACTTACTTGGAAAGATGGAAGACAAGTAGAACAAATCCCCCACTGAACTTAGTGGCACTTCCTCCTAAGGAAGCCTGCATACGTTGCAGTGAGCTCCCGGGCATGTTTCTATATAAACAGGTCTGACTGCTTGTTGACTTAAGGAAGCTTGGCTAGGGTTGGACCACCGTTAATTTTTGTTTGCCCTCATGTAATTCACTTATATTCTTTTTCACCTTTCTGAATATCACCTTAAGGAATCTAAATAAGTTTGCATTACTGACCTTTATAAACATAACATGAGCTGTGTTTGTATATTTTTTTTTAAAGTGTGATAAAGAACTTGAGAGCAATTACAGAAATAGATGCAATGCATGCAGGTACAAACTGATACACTGGTGGATGGATTTACACCCATAGCATATAAACAGCATACAAGATACAACAGGTATATTTTTATTGAAATAATAGTCCCACTATAATTTGAACAATTAATTCTTTGGGTATTAACTGTCTTTGTTTTAACTCAAACCTTACTGATTTCAAAGAAAATTACTTCCAGGAATGCAGTGGATTAGACTTTTCAGCAATGTTAATATTCAGTACTGTATAGCTTTGATAGAAATGCCATTAAAGTCAGATGATACAATTCTGAATAATTCTGTATCAAATTGGTCTGTATTCAGTGAAATCTTATAGGCTTAATTTAATGTGTCTTAATCATAGGCATATACAAGCATACCCACACAAAAATCAAGGATGAACATGGATGTAAATATGTTACATGATTTACATCCCGTCTGCAAAATTACCCAGCCTTCTAATTCCCTACTTCTAGCTGCCTTATGCCAGAGCTGATGACCTTCTTCTCTTAATACACTATTGATGTAAATCATTGTATATAAGACTCTGGGCCAATATTACTACCCGTTTTCTAAGAATTTGCAAAAATGAAGGGATGGGGGAAGAACTTGTGTCCTGAAAGTGTCATTAATAATTAAATATATTAATGTAGCATAATTATTCTAGAGTAAGAGCAATTATTCTTTTATATTTATAAAATATTCTCATACCTGGTGATAAAATAATTATTTTAATCCTGGAAAATACTTTTTGTCACTAATTCAACTGATTTGATCCAATCCTTTTCTCTCTCTGTCTCCCTCTGTGATGAAAATAACGTATTTTTTAGATCAAAACTAATCAGTGCACCTCCTCTAACTGTAATAATGACATTCACAAATGGGAATACAATAGCTGTCTCCAAATGTATTTGATGGCTTTCACCAAAGTGAAATGACAGAAAAGAAGACAAGTATTTGTAAAAGCACAGGACATGTTTGCCTCTCTTTGTTTTGTTGAGCTTTGTAGCCTGTGAGATCTTTATCCTCTGGACAGTTTCTAGTCTGCTTTTCATACATGCAGAAAATGTAAGTATTGGGAGGGGATCAGAAATACACAGGGCAAACTGGAGTATCCACCATTAATAGAAAAGCAGGTAATAAAATCTTTATTACCAGCAGCATTTTTGCTATGTATGGAGACTCTAATTAAGATGTAAATTTTGATTCTGAGCAGTGAGACAAAACCATGCTACAGATATAAAGCAAGTCTCTCCATGCTTTATAAATGAAGCAACTTGAACATCATTTGAAGCATTTTAATGAAAAGAATGACTTTGTATCATGGATACTGTTTGTCTTCATATCAATTACATGCAATAAACATTATAAACTTTTGCAAAATAAGGATGCACTATCCTGGTGTGGGCTTATTCTTTGGATTCTAATATATATGTTGGTTTTTACACAAAAAAACCCCTTATAAGTAATATGTATCACAATGTGACATCATACATTAAATTGTACAAAATTTACCTCATATGTTTATTACAATCTGCTGTAAATAGTCTTTAAACTACTGTTTTGTTTTGTGCCCCCACCCCTCACAGCTCAGCTTTCCTTGTCCACAGTCCTTTTGCTCATCCATATCATTTTGTGTCTCCCCTGTCACCAAATTAACTATTGCTATCTTTCGGCCAGACACCTTACAGACATGGATCTTCGCTGATGGTAATGTTGCTTAGGGGACCACAATCATAGTATTATAATTTATGCATTCATGAAAGGCAATTGGTCTTCTCCCCTGAGACTTAAAATGTCACCTCTAGTAGACCTGGGCCTGAAATTTCAACAGCATTCTTCAACTTGGGTATGCTGGTTACAGTTCAGTTATTTTATTAAAAGAGAAAATAAATGAGGCAAGTTAGAATCTATTATTATAGCTCCCTTTTTTCCCTCTCAAAATAGTGCTTAAGAAGGAAAGACTTGTGAAAATAAAATCAAGGTGAATGCTTATTTCATAATCTCTAGGTTACGGAAAATACAACACAAACTAGTGCATGCATTCTCCTTTTCTTCTTTGCTCTTTGTCAGAGGCTGCAATATAAAATCTTACCCCAAAAGCCTGCACAAAACAATAGTTATGAAATCAGGCCTGGGAAGTTGAAATAAGTCAGTAAATATTCTGAATGAAATCTATATCTTCACATCTCTTCTATCTGTATTAGTATGCTCATGTAAGATACTGTGCATCTTTAAGCAGGAAAGTGAATTTTGTGTCTATTCTGAAGTAAATATTTTTTATTGATGCTTGTATTCCCAAAGGATATTCTTTTTTATACCAGTCAATCTTATCTTTTTAATTAAATTTGAAAAAAATATTGTTAAATGGCTTTTTGATTATCTGACATTAATCAGAATAATACAGTTGTTATAGCTAGTTTTAAGTATGATAGAGCTAGATGAAAACATGACAGAGAACAGTATTTTTACAATAATATTTCTGAATAACAAAGGCCTTATATGCTTCTTTATAAAGGCCCAGGTATTTTCCCAACACATATCCAAATCCCATATTCGTTTATTTGCAAGTATATATTGTGCTAGCTTTTTAAAGAAGAAGTTGAGTGAAATGTTTGTTAGAAAACCACATTTCATTCAGAATGTACAGCATAATACTGGTCACAATATACTTCCTACACACACACACACACACACACACACACACACACACACATATTTACAGAGGAACTGACAAGCTTATTCTTTGAATTTCTTTTCATGCTAGCCTACTCTTCAGTAAATGGTAGTAGATTACTACTTTAGAACCATCTGCTGCTTTCATTTATATTTAGCAGAAGTAATGACCACTCTGCCTGAATTTTAGACAAGCCACAACACTCAAAACTGCTTTTCAGTATAAACTATACATAAGCATACATATGCATATATAGGCATGTAATTCCCCATACAACTTTTTATCCTATTATATCAAAAACACAAAGTTTCTCCAAAATAACATCACAATAATTTTATCCTATCGGCACAGTACAGTGAATGAACCACAAGTGTCCTGCATCAGTAATTCTTCAGGTCTAGCAACCTCTGTTTAAATTGCAGAATCTAAATATGGTTCACCTTAAAATCTTTGCTATACTCTTTTGGAGAAAGTATAAATGGAAAAATGTTTTAAGTATAATACAAAACCCATACCCTCTCCCTTTTTATGAAACTCTTCTGGCACATGTTTTCCTTGGAGAGCCACATGGTGTTACTGTCTAAATAAGCCTAGGCAAAGATGATTGAGGGAATTCAATCACTCTTTAATTAATACAGGATTATTTCACTTTCATTTTGTGGAGCTAATAATACGAGATGGAATGTCAGTAAAAATTAAATCGTAAACTAGTAGAGGGCCAAGGGAGCAGCTCACTTTAGTTATGGAGTTTTCCCCCTAGATATTATGAAAAATCTTACACCTATTTACATTGGTAATGCTGTTCCATGGGATAGTAAAAGATTTCAAGAATCTGAATGGCACAGGCATATATCACAGAACAAGAGAACGTTTTCAGATTTATCTATTAAAAAGTGAATTGAGGCAAGTTGTTTCCTGAATGTTAAAGGACCACATGTTAAATTGAGAAGTACACTCAAGGTCAGCACTGCATTTTGGACTATCTCAGTCTCTGTGATATTATGATAATCATATTTAAAATATTCGTGGAGAAAGAACAAATTAGGCTTTTCACTAGAAAGATTATTATGATAAACAACAATTCTGTGGCAACAAATTCATATTGCTTTCTTTCCCACAGTATATTATAATTCCTTATTGGGCTTGTGATGCTTCTAAATAGAGTGACTACATTCCTTCATTTGTCTTGCTTTCTTTAGTGGAAACAGATTCTTTAGTGAAAAGAAGGATACATAGATGATAGATAGATAGATAGATAGATAGATAGATAGATAGATAGATAGATAGATAGATAGATAGATAGATAGATAGATAGATAGACAGACAGACAGACAGACAGACAGACAGACAGACAGACAGACAGACAGACAGACAGACAGACAGACAGACAGACAGATGACAGACAGACAGACAGACAGACAGAGTAGTTTAGATAAAGCATATACAAGTCCATACAGAAATCAGAAAAAAAGTTACCTTACATAAGCTGCTAATGTGAAATAAGATGAAAACTGTAAACCTGACCAACTGTGGGACAAGATTAGAGGGTTGTCGTACCCTTTTCCCTCCAGAGCTTCCTACCTAACTGGAAGCTCAAGGCACTAAAAATAGAAAGAAGATGAAGTACAAATATTTCCCCAGTGAAAACACCAATAATCTTTACTTGTTGACATGAATTGCTTGTTACACTGCCCTAGGATATCATGGCCCAAAGCGACAATGTATGTACACATACACAAAGATGCACATACAAACTTGTTCAACACCTTTCCAAAGCCATGGAAATATGTTTGTACAGTATATGCACATTTGCAGCATCCAAATAGAATCAAACTTTTAGCTACTTTTAGCTATCAACAAAATTCATGATTTGGAGCCTGCCAGGTATATATTTTTTCCTCTGAAATACCTATACTTAGCTTTCCGTGTTCACTTTTTCTCTGGTGTTTTTATTATTAATGTTATTGTTATTATTACTGTTCAGGCATAAGCTGATTCACAAGACAGCCCATGTAACTTAAGCCCTGAAGCACTAAATTTCTTCACAGGTTCCAAAGACACATATTTGTTGTAGCCTCTAACAATATCCCAAGAAAATGAGTGATGGTGGTGTCATATCACCATATAATGACTTAATTTATTGTGACACTCAGGGAATGGGCACCTAAAATGATTTACATTAAAGTCATTAAACTACATACAAATGTATATTCCCATTTCCCAATAAGCTTATCACCAGGATCAGACTGGAGCCATTTTCACTCAACTTCTAGTTCTATATAATAATCCCTGTATCATACAATTATCCTGTTTTATTAGATGAACCCCAAGATAAAGTATAACTCAAATGATAATACTTTTTATCATTTGTACTTTTTTGTACTTTTCATGTTTCTTGACTAACACACATAGGTTGAATTGTTGGACAGTGCAACCTTCTTAGTATGATCATCCATGCATCAAAGACAGAATTCTTCCTTCCATACCTTTTTCTAACATCTAGTATCAAAACAGTTTTGTAAAACTTGGAGGTATGTTTAAATTTTATGATTTATCTGTATTATTGAGAAAAAGCACATGTACTAAAGGTAAACATATACAATAGATTAAATATAGTTGATCCATGTTTTCAAAACAGTTTACTTGCATCCAATAGTGTGTAATTGGTTCTAGGATTCTGGGGTTAGGCTCCTTTTTTTCTCTAAACTGAAATTAGACAATTTCCTCTGTTATAAGAGAAAAGGTTCTCTACTCAGTCAGACCAAGTGATAGAACAGTTCCCCATCTTCTCTTCTGGATCAGCTCTCACTTTAAAGCAGAAGAATGGAAGATTCTTTCTTAGTTCACGCACCCGATTTCCAATTAGAAAGAGTCCCAAATGCTGAATTCCAGTATTGTCAGAATAAAAAGCAAAGTGCGCATCTCAAGATGATGGCTATGGCAGAGAAAATTATAGACACCTCCATTATTTTATCAAGAATATATCTGCAGGGACTTCCCAAAACAGCAACTGAAAACTCAAGGGAAGAGCAATTTTAAAATGCAACCAAGTTTTCTTAGAAATAAGAATAAGCATCATATAAAAATCATAGACCTATGCATGTTTATTCAGAAGTACATTTGAGAAGCAATTTAAAATCGAACCTAATCCACATTTACCCAGAAATAAGATCAAGTATCATATGAAAATCCCAGGCTTGTAACAGTGAGAAGTAATATCCTATCATAGTGTGCTTATTTGGAAATTACAGTGAAAAGGAATTCAAAATCCCCAAATAATTACGGAAGCAGGAGCACTTAATATTGATTGCTGTACCAAATACCAAGAAGCCACTGCCACTTAGGAGGTGCAGAGCACTTCAGCAGATGCAAATTGATCTGACAATCTCCACTTTAAAGATCTAAGGGTTCTTTAACATTCAAAGACAACAAAGCCACTCCAGAGAAATAGATCCACTCCAGAGATTAACAAAGATTCAGCAACTTTTTGGTCTCTGAAGTACATGAAGCAGCAGAGAAGTACAATACTTCATGACATATATGCAGGCTGATCTTCTTGTAAGGTATCCAGAATTAACAAGTTACATTGTGGCAACTGCATAAACAGGAAAAGAGATGTAACAAACATTTTTTCAAAAGATATAGTATTTCCAAGAGGAACCAGAATGATAGGATAAGAGTGGTGTTACAGAAAGGGACTTTGATGTATTGGTAATTCTCCCTTGTCTGGATTGGGCTCCAGAGAGCTTTGGCCTAAGTACCCATCCCA
This sequence comes from Protobothrops mucrosquamatus, assembly GCF_001527695.2. NCBI lineage: Eukaryota > Metazoa > Chordata > Lepidosauria > Squamata > Viperidae > Protobothrops > Protobothrops mucrosquamatus. The sequence goes on along the minus strand of NW_015387786.1, from coordinate 66,665 downwards.
TACTTTACAAAGTCTTCCAGGTGCTATCAGTTCTTTTTTATTTGCTGCTCTATATTGTGTTGCCCATGTACCAAAAACATAACTAGAATCACGTGGATTTGAAGCAGAAGACATTTTTAGACTATAAAAAAAAACAAAAACAGAATTATCTCCTTGCATTCCTGTTATTCACATCACTTCTTAGTATGAATGAATGCATTAATCAATACTAATGGGATAAAATCTGTTTTCATACAGGATTTTTAACATGTCAAGCAAAAATGATGTAGATGACACTGTTTTTTTTCTATTTTAATTTGTAACTAATGCAATAAAGATGTTTATATTTTAAAAACCACTTTAGCAAAAACGATTAAATGAAACAATATAATTTGATATTTTATGGCTAGATATGTTCATTGTTTGTTTCCACTGATCAGCTTGTTAGTCTTATTATTTAATAGCAATTAAGAGAATTCACTCTGTATGTCAACCTTATGCCTATTAATTTGGGAAATAAACTATCAGTGCCTCTGTCATGAATTCCCAGGTTCTTTCATTCCTATCTATCTATCTATCTATCTATCTATCTATCTATCTATCTATCTATCTATCTATCTATCTATCTATCTATCTATCTATCTAGTTTTCAGATGTTTATGAAACCAATATGACTTTTATAATCAAAAACAAAAAGTAGTAAAAAATAGTTTTTTACTCCTTTCCCTCACAGATGTCTCTGATGCAACTTGAATTATGACTGTAAGTATTAAGACAAAATGTTATCTTACTCAGTTGACCTCTTTCAAATATATAGACCGTATTAATTTTTTAAAATATTTCAAATTCTAGCCAGGGCCAACCCAACCTGAAAAAAAATTGTATGGAAAACAATATGGCAAATTAATAAATGTTCTTCCTTTAATGATAAAATAAAACTATTGCCTACAAAACATTTCAGAATGTTGGTAGGACCGTTTAGTGTAGCTACATATTAGAGAAACTCTAGTCGTGTATCAATATACTGCTGTATTTCCTTTCCTTCAGTGTTCTGCCTGTTGCCATGCTCCTTCAACTTAATATCATCAATCAAAAGAGACCTCTCTTAAACTATGTCATCAGCAAGTCTCAATTGCCCAATCCAGAATATCCTTCTTGTATAAAATTAGAGGTTGATTTTAAAATGCAAACCATTAGCCTTTTGACTTGGTGTCAACAGAAACTTTTTTTCTACACATATCAAAAATCACATAGTATGAATACAGCACATAAAACATAAATAAAAATTGGTGGGTTTTCCAGAAGAAGTTGAATTTAAAACAACTATCCAATCCTTAGAATGTGCTTTGTATGTTATATGTCTGTAAAGGTTTGCTGGCCAACTACCTTGATATAATTTCAGCAAAAATAAACAAAACAGTTTATTTTTCAAGGATTTTTAACTTCAGTTTTTTTCAGCTTAAGGGTTATTTTTAATTCTATTGATTTTTTAAAAAAAACTGTAAAATTGAAATGTTTTATTTAAATGTAATTTGTAAAACTGCCGTATATAGCTGTTGAAAAAATGACTGACAAGATCCATGCTATGCTTTAAAATATTATCTCACAGTATCCATGTTCTGAGAAATTAGTTCAAATGTCAGGATTAGCTTGCTTGACTAATATGAAGATAATATAGATATAGCTCAGCAGAGAGTATTAAACAATTTGTGAGCAATTTTTTTTCGTTTACCACCTTCTCCTTTCTCCCTTTCAGTTCTGTCATCTGATGAGGCATCTTTGTCTTAAAAAAAAATTATTGACAATTTCTACATAAACTATTTATGGAGATATGGTAATACATGTGACTGTAAAACAATGTATACAACTTGTGACCTTCTGGGTCTGTTTTGTTTTGTTGTTTTGTTTTGTTTTGTTTTGTTTGGAGAACAGTTCCAAGCAGCGGCCTGATCACAGTGGCCTGTGCTGGGACATCATGAGACCTACAACATTTATTAACAGCACAGCTTCCCCCATTCCTGTTCTGGTTGGAATTAGATTCTTAAAACCTTTTCTTTTCCATTTTCAGACAGTGAAGCAGCAGAGATCCAAGATGAAAGGATTGTCTTGCCATTTTTTTCTTGGCTTACATGATACCGTTTCTTTATTTTCCCTGTAGACGTATTTGCAGATCAGGCTTACAGCTACACTTAGGTTGGGCTTCTGACCTCAGTTAAGCTACTGTGTCCCTGCTGAAGTATTCCCCTTTAGATCACTGGCTTGCTATTATTCTGTGGTTAATAGACCCAATCAGGGTACACATTGGAAAGAATCTGGCTATAGTCCTATCCCTAGTTTTAAATGCAGAGGCAATTTACACAAAAGATCTGCTATATAATGAAGAACAAACAGGGAAAGAGTAGGAAGGAAGGAAGGAAGGAAGGAAGGAAGGAAGGAAGGAAGGAAGGAAGGAAGGAAGGAAGGAAGGAAGGAAGGATTTCCAGCATAGTGGAGTAGATATACTCTGTTTTATAATGGAAAGTTCATATAGCACTCTGCAGATTGTACAACTAAAATCATTACCATTTAAAAACCAAGGCATCTTGTGAGAAATGTTCGTTTCAGAGCACCTGTCCTACTGTATATCCTGTAGTTTATTGGGAAAACAAATATTGACACTTATGAGAATGTTCTTACACACAGAAATCCTCTTGGAGAAAGTAACAGCACCAGGCTGTCTCCTCTCCACCTGCAACTACAGCATACTAACCCCTTATGTCACATTTGCATTTCTATTCAACTGAACTGCCTGACAATGAGGCAAATGGTTTTGCCTTATCTGTACAATTCTGGACAACAGAGATTTCTATGCTATACAAAAGAACAGCATTACCATTCAGCATTTCAACACTTTTCCACTGAAGTCCACCAAGATACCTTAGGGAATCCTGCCTTATAAATATGTTTCGTTGCCAAATTATTCACACACACCCCACACACAAACACACACACACACACACACACACACATTAATTGTAAAAATGAAGGCAGGAAATGAAGTAAAAAGAGGATCTCATGGGAGACAAAACTCTACTATTTACAATTTCAAGTGTTAACTCTTCAAATTAATTCTGTATTTTGGAAATATACAATCTACAGTATATCTGTAATATAACTGAATAAACAATACCTAGAGGTTCAGAGATGCAGAAAGAGTTTTATTTTGAACTCAGAATAAAATTGACCCTCTTGAAATATTTCATCCAAAGGACAAAATGATTCAGATTAGCTACATTCTGACTGAACAAAACTGAAAAGAGGTTGTGGATTTCATATTTATCAGAACAAAGTATGAATTGTTTCAAGTGTTCCAGGTTTTGGAAACAATGAAAGATTGAGCTCAGTTACTCCTGCCTTGCTTTTCCACCAGGGTCACAAGAGTATTTGAGATGATATTCTGTGCTGAACACTGCCTACCATTCAAATTATAGAAAATATGGTGAAGAGTATGATTTTTTAAAAGCTATTTTGAAAGCATTAAAATAGATCTGTACAAGAAGCTATGAGAACACATTTTTGTTCTCAACTATTAAAAAGGAATTTATCACCTTCTCAAAAGGAAAAAAACCCAGAAAATATCCTAATTTTTTTAAATTGTTAAAGCTCTTGGTTTCTTAGTCAAAGTTTGTAAGGACAAAGAAAGCAGCAAAATTATTTAGTTTCAATTAATACAATACTTATATATTTTTTTAACATTCTGATTTTTTTTCTTGGTTAATTTTTCTGTAAGTGCCAACATTGTAATTATTTAGCAAAATTAAAGATATATCTGCTGTTTTCCCCCCATCCTGCCTGCTTGCATAGAGGGATGGCTGCTGACTACAAAAAAACCAGAGCTGTTATTGCTTCTTAACAACATATATTAATAAAACACAAGAGTACGCATATTGCATGTACATGCCAAAACGCAACAAGTCAGCCTTAAAATCAAAATTAACAAGATACAAGTGCACAAGACCATGCAAAAAGCTATGCAAACACTAAGGTTACATTAACAAAGCAACCAAACCAACACTGTGCAATTAGTTTTTACAATCTCAGTAGCATTAGCAACACTTTTGACTGAAGCACAGTTATGCACAAGCACATACCTGTTTGCATTATTTGCTGCAAAATAAAGGCACAGTACAACATCCAGACAATTTGCCTGCTCACTTATGGTGTGGCTTTATCAATTTTTTTAAAGTATGGTGATTCTCTGCTGCTGTATTAGGCTGGAAAAATGTTGGAAAACCAGCACCCAACTGCACAGCTGAAGTGGTTGGAATATTAAAAACCATGCTGCTTTATAAGTGTCAAGTTTTGTTTAACATTTAGTACATAATAGCATCTTTTTGTTTTCACACTTAATTCTTACAATGTACATTTGTTGAATACTTGGAGCACTTAAAATACTTTGCATCCAAAGATCCTTATAATTTCTATCATTTAATTCCAATGTGTGAACATTTCAAATTAATTCCTTTAAAATTAACATCTTCTTACTGATATAACCCATATAAAATCTCCATATGAGCTTGTGACTATACCTACTACCATGTTTCCCTGAAAGTAAGCCCTACCTCAAAATTAAGCCCTGGTTTTGGGGCGAGGCACACATCTAAAAATCAAGCTAGGGCAGGGATGGTGGTGGAGCTTACCATTGCAGCCAGGCCTCCCCTGGATTGACACTGCCTCACTGGAAAGAGCAGCTTCATTCTGCAACTGAGCATGGAGCTCGGACTGCATTTTGCAATCAGAGGCCTTTCCGGAAGGCCTGTGTAGCCGAGAACTGAGCTATGGATTGAATCTATAGCTTGGTTCTCGGCTGTAGATAGATAGATAGATAGATAGACAGACAGACAGACAGACAGACAGACAGACAGACAGACAGACAGACAGACAGACAGACAGACAGACAGATAGATAGATAGATAGATAGATAGATAGATAGATAGATAGATAGATAGATAGATATAAAATATGAGCACCAGGAGATTGCAAAACGATTAAAAGTTTTAATAAAACATTAAAAACCTTTAAAAGAATTTAAAAAGGACCTAGCTTTCGTTGGATCCTACCAACATCGTCAGGGTACAAAACAACTCAATGGGAAAAACCATTTATAAGCCAGCCAACGCCTGCGCCCGACCCCTAGACCTCGTGACGGGTCGCAAGTTTTATTAAAACTTTTAATCGTTTTGCAATCTCCTGGTGCTCATATTTTATTTCTTACCATGGATATACCCAGGAGTCACTCGTCTGTTTTTAGTGTTATTTTTAATCATAGATAGATAGATAGATAGATAGATAGATAGATAGATAGATAGATAGATAGATAGATAGATAGATAGATAGATAGATAGATAGATAACCTTTATTTTTTCTGTGGGCACAATGGCACACATTAAAAATGAAATTTAGTTGCTTGCTCTCAAAGTGTACACATACATAACACACATTTAAACATACTATATACAACATACAGTATAGACCTACACCCTTCCGGAAAGGCCTCTGACTGCAAAATGCAGACCGAGCTCCATTCTCAGCTATAGAATGAAGCTGCTCCTTTGGCCCCAGAAGAAGTGGGCTGGATGGGCGGGGCTGTCAGTGCCACTACTATGAGCTAAGTGGAAGAGACACACCTACACCCCCAAAATAAGACCTGGTGCCTCTTTTGGAAACAAAAAATAAAAAATAATAAAAAAGACCAGGTCTTATTTTCAGGGAAACACGGTATATAAAGAGCTTACAATTTATAAAAAGTGAAAAAGAAGAGTTCTCTGTGCAATAGAATCTCTATACAATTCAAAGGATGTCTTAAAATGACAATTTTAAGCAATATTGAACCTATCAAGCATAATTTGAGCAAGTAGGTACACTGTTTTAATAAACAACTGACCACACTGGCAAACAGGACGCTTATAAACTAAAGAGAATAGGACAAGAAAATCCTGATGATAATGTTACCTAGTTTGGTAATGAAATTTCAGGAATTATATTAAAACAAGCTTGGAGAACAAGCCATAGCCAAAATCTAAAACCCAAGCTAGAAATATTTCCTATTATTTCAAAGTTATAAACTTATTGAACCTGACTTTCCACCAAAGGAGCAGTTAACAACATTGATTTAGTTCCAACATATCAATATGTAAGAAACTAGATCATTCGAAGTGCCAATCAACAAGAGAACCAATCAGCTGCTCGGAATTCAAATATAGCTCCAAACAACTACTGTCTTGCTAGCTTATTTCACAGTTTTTAAGATGTCATTCTAGTTTGCTTGTTTTGTTTATTTTGTTCTTACTATGGCATCAAAAGGTTATCCCTTTTGTGTTTCTCTCTATATTCTGTGCCTGTTTACATGTTTATTCTGCATTTCTGTTCCATTTATCATTGAAACATTAAATATAAACATTAACACTGAATGCATATTTACAATTGCTGGTGAATATTCTAATTTTATATAATTAGCTAGTCAGGTAATTTTATACCTCTGCTTTCAGATATCTCATAATCAATTAAATGTGAATTTTCACTTTATTTTCATTCCTCTTCAATGATAATTGTTAGGTAATTCTTTGAAACTATTTTTACTCTGAATATTTTAATTATTTCACTCTGAACATGGAAGTATAACATCAGATTTTTAAAACTGCATCTATATTTTGAATTTTAGTTCCTTTAAAACTAAAATTTCACACTAAGGATTGGATATTGAGAAAGAATCACTGACCCAAATTCTACCTTTAGCTATATTGCAATATGTGGGCTTACTATAAGGATTGTCTGAGAACAGTAGAAGCAAATGGGTGGCAGTTTTTATTAGACAAATGCTTGCCAGTTAACATCACAGAAAAGCTTCTGAACTTGATATAGCTGATCCATAATTGTGTTAAGATCACAATCTTGAATTTAAGCCTGTTTTATCTGACTCATTTTGACAAGGCTAATTCAGTTTAAATGAAAATATTGTCTCAACTGGATTATAAATAGAAATTAAAGAAAGATATGTTCGTGAAAGAATTGTCTGTAGCATCATATTTTGCACTAACATATAAAAACAGAAAATAATACTTTTCCATATAAATCACAAATCATACTGAGATACAATATGACGAATAAATAGCTCTTAAGAGCTCACCCACCCCAATTTTAGACATTGCTACTGCTTAAAACCATAACAAAATGTCAAGATAACTAGTAGTGATGGAGAGTTCAAACTGGAAAAAAAAGTATTGTAGATAAACTGAATTCACTGGTGGTTTTATGATTCCAAATAAAAGCCTACTCAGTCTTTCGGGTACACTAAATATAATGACAGCTGAGTTTCAAGGTAGGAATAAATTGTTCAGTTAGATTGTTCATTGTTTGTATAGTTCAAACTGTAGAATATGTGGCCCACATTTAATGCACTAATAAAAAAAAAGCACATGAATGTGCTTTGAAAAGGCCATAGGGTGGGGTCTAGATCAGAATTCCCCAGTATCTGGGGACCAGTAGTATTATGAAGAAGAAGTATTGTGGGAACCATCCCAAAATGGCTAATAGAGTGTCTGTGATTTGGGTACAGACATGGCTATGCATTAATACACAGAAAGGGATAAGTGGACAAGTGAATTCACAGGAGTCAGCATGTAAATTTCTCAACCTCAGTAAATTTAAGACCTGTGGACCTCAACTCCCAGAATTCCCTAGCCAACATACTCTAATATAAATGATACAAATAGCTGACACAAATTGTATATGTATATAGTTGTACAGAACTGTAAAATTCACATAATTTCCACAATGATGTCATGATGCACATAACATTTCTATGGTTTGCACCACTCAGCTATGTATCAGAAAGCTCATATCAGACATATTAAAACCAAAATTATAGCCAGCAACCTGAAAAGGTCCATAGAGATTACTTACCAAGAAAATTAAAACAAGGTAAAAAAGGGATTTGAGTCAAAATTGCCAAAGCAATTTTTTTCCAACAAAGGAAAAAAACTGCAGATGCTTGTACATATATGCATACAAAGAGAAATGTGACAATGCCTCACATCTACCAGTATGTATAGACTAAACAAAAGAGACACTATACCAAAACAAATAGATAAACTAAGTCCCATTGCACCAAATCAAGTACAGGATTGTCCTCTGCCAACCTACCAACCAGCTAAAGATTCTCTCTTCAAATTCCACAGCCTTTCAGGAAGCTCCCAACATCTGCTAACCAATCAATCTTTCCTTTTCTTTCCTGCATTCCTTTCAACAAACTGGTCCTGCTTCAGAATGGATTGGTGGACAATCTATTTTTGCCAGGAGACTGCACATGGAGTCCAGAAGCAATTTAGAACCAAGAGTGACTCTGGTCTACTGCATGCTACATTTTTTTCTTTAATAAACAACAGAAAGACAAGAAGCCTGTCTAATGCCAAAGGGTTTTGCCCAACTTACTTTCTAACGAAATCTCACCTTTGGAGTATGTCATTGCATTTACTGTCAATAGTGCCTAAGAACATCCCATTTCAAAAAGATGAATATCAAATAAGATAAAATTTGTACAAAGACAAAGCAATGGTAAATTATGAAACCTGTAGCTTAGACTATTATGAAAGGATCCTTCCAATTATGTTGTTGCTATATCTATTTTAATTGCCTGCAGTTCTAGATAGATAACTATTTCTTTTCAATCCTTTGGCAAATTTTGCAATAAACCAACAATGCAGCCTTCTCCAAACAACTGTCTTCCAGATGACCGAAGTACAGCTCTCCTCCTTTCCAGCCAAACAGGTGGTATTTTCAGTAGTCTCAAAACTGTTACTTTGAACCAGGTAGCATGAGATGCTGCAATGCCTTGGGATCTTTCATTCCACAGGTTGTACATTCAACATTTTGCTACCAAGTACTTGTTGGAATTCATCCTCAGACAACCTTAGCCAATATAGGGTACTTATGTTCATATGATTTATTTATTTTTTTGCAGGAATGTAAATTATTGGGAAAAAGAAGAACTTTTATACTTGCCATATAAAAGCTTTGGTTTATTAAGGCCTATTGCCTTTCTCTTCTTTGTATAAACATCCTATGTCCCTTATTTATTTATTTTTGGTAGCAGCCAGTGGTTTTGCAATTGAGTGCCATCATGTGCAATGGGGTAAGTCCTTCCTTATTGACCCATGCTACATATTTATTTGCATTGTCTCCCTGGTTCAACAAGTCTGCATTGATGGCACCTGTTAAAGCTGCCTCAGCTAAGCTGTTCCGCATTTGTCTAGCTGGATTTGGGTTTCCTGGATCCCTGACTGAATACAAAGTGAGCAGAAAAAACACTGTTTGGCAACAAGCACAGTAGGGAATATGCTGTCTGTTGGTATACAAATGCGTGAATGTATTCCTCATAACATTTCTAAGGGAGCGTGCTGCTCGAGTCTCTCTCATTGCTGTTGAGATCAAAATGATCTCCTTTGTTGTCAGTTGTTTAACAGCAGCTGTTTAATGTAACTTCAAATGATCTGCTTGAATGAAGTTGTCATTTTTGCATCCATCCTTTACGTGGTTGAAAAAGCAAAAGCTCAGTCACAGTATATAGTATTTTTCTATTGTTCTCTGAAAAGTTTTATACTTTATATATTTCAGACAACCCAGCAAAATAACAGTGACCAAACAGAAATGTTAAAACAATGGTTTTGTTTTTTATGTTTTTCTTCTGAAAGCATAATGTAGATTATTTTGGGTTCACCTCTAAAAATAAACATGCCAGAAATTACAAGTGTTACAGCAACATTTTCTTAATACATGTTCTCTTAAATTTATTTCTGCATTTCTTTAATACAACACAGATTCATTGAATTTTTATTTATTTTTTTTAGCACAGGAGAATTTGGCAAGGTTTCTGGTTTAGCTGCATAATGAACCAATAGCATATTGTAATACCTGATCTTGAAAAATATTTGCTATCCTCTAATGAACAATAGAGGGCACTAATGCCTCTAATCTGAAAAAAAAACCTTGCACATCATAGGAAAGAAATAAGAAAACATCATATGGCTCATAAAACTTATTTGCCAAATATGTGTCTGTGCATATGAATGTATATGCATGCATTTCATTTCTTTTGATGTCCTTAACAATTTTCCTTCTTCTCTGAATGTTTATCTTTCTTAGACAAACAAGAGGATTATTGCTTGCATCATTCCAACATTTTAAAAAAGTATTTTATATTACCTATTTTACTCAATATACTCAAAAGTAATCAGAATATTTTCTCAAACCAGTCTTAGCCAATATCTGCAGCTCTTATTGCAAAGTTGGTGCTGTTTAATACAAAACACAGTAAGTGCTTTTCACCAATATATGTAGCATAAAGGCCATTCAGAACAGGTGTGTGTTGTCCTTTTTTCATGATGCCCCTTGCTAAAAAAACCCCCGTCAAATAAGCAAATAAAGCTGGTCTAAAAGTGATGCCTACAGACCAGAGGGAATAGTTTAACATAATAATGCTGTTGAGAGAAATGCAAAATAATAAACACTATTGTATACTCTTCCTATTATTAATATTCCTTGGGAAAAATGTATATGAAAAATCAAGGCAGGAAAAAAGTGTTACAAAAATTTAGGTATTCCTGATCATCAAATAGTTGCATTCAATTTGCTTTATAAAGCACCTAAAGGTCCATATTATAGACGTGAAGCAACATTAATTTTTCACAGTTACTAAAGTATTCTGCTTCTGTATAGCAACTCAAGATACCTTGGGCACAATTTTTGACATCAACATGATCCATTAATTTTGGGGGCCCTTGCTGCTTCCTGTAAAATCAGTATTTAAATCAATTTGCAACTTTAGCTTCATCACTGGGCAAAAAGTGTGTGTTGTCCTTTTTCATGGTCCTAATCCATAGGTATCAAAATCATTGTGTTGTTTCATTAACTTAAACAATTTCAAAAGAAAACTTCTATGTTTTTATTTTTTATGGCAGCATGCAGTATGTTGGTTTCTGGATGTGTCTGTAACTTTCTTATGAAAATTCTGTTTACAAGTCTTTAAAAATAAATTGTTGAATAAACAAGATGAAAATATGCACCACGTGGCTTTTTGTTTTACTGAATTAAAGCAGATATGGTCAGAGTAAGTATCTGGTGGTCAGTCGAATACTAACATTCTAACTATAATATATGTGATTAATAATTGTTCTGATATTACATATCTTATATGATCACTTTTGTGTTTTCTTCAACATGCCCATTTTGACTATATTTTTTCAGAACTAATCTATAGTCATTTTGACTATAATTTTTCAGGAACATAGGTTGGTTCTTTGTGTTTGATCAATGAAGCTCAGAATAGCTAACTACTTATAGAGTGTGAGCCATTAGATTGGCTTTAGTATATTGTATTGGTTAGACAATATGAGAACTATAATTTCAATGTTTAATTTATATATCTCTCTTATTCTTATAAATGCTAATCAGTTGTGCATGTTTTATAAATAAAATAGTTGCAATGAGTAGTATAGCTGGGACTACCCTTGAAGATCAACCATAAGCTTCAATAGGTCCAGAATGCAGCAGTGCAGGCAACAATGGATGTGCCTGACAATGCCCTGGCTGCACTTGCACTGGCTCCTAATTTGCTTTGGAGCGCAGTTCCAGATGCTGGTTATTATCTACATAGCCTTACATAGCACTGGATCAGGGTATGTGAAAGACCACCTTACTCCCATCATTTTCACCAATTCCATTGGATTAAGGAGGAGGGGCATGTCTCTGAGACTCTCGGTCATCCAGGTCATAGTTGTCTCAAAGGTGCTGTTTCAAAAGGCAACTGGGCTTTGAAGAAGAACTGAAGATGCTTTTTGGATGAGAAGCGAAATGTCTTCCTCAAGGAAAAAACAAAATCCTACTTGCAAAGACATTGACATGCAAGTACAGAATGATGGCATTTGTTATCTCCATTGTTTGTTTTAGACATGACTAGATTGCCTTCAACCTTTGAGGATAATTCAGTTTGTTTGTTTGTTTGTTTGTTTGTACCTTTGAGTTTCCAAGTCTCTATTGAAACTTTGATCTGAAGAAACCTTCTGTCCATGGGTGGCATGACTACAGTTTCCCCACTATCCCATAGCCATTGTTTTGGTCACTTCAACAATTAGGTCAGAATGATATTTGTCCTCTTTCAGCTCACTCTAAGCACAATGGTTTAAACTAATGGTCTTATCCTATTGAATTCCTATCTCAATTATTCATTACCAACAAGCATTAAAAAAAATCCTCCACAGCATTTTTAAGCAACTAACTTTGTTGGACTCTTAATTAACTGAAATGCTACTGTACTTTCCCTAACCTGTTGTTCTCTTGTGCTATTAGTGTTAGATCACAATCCCCACTTGTAATTATTACCTTTAGCTTAATTGTGTCCACCATATTTAGTGAACAACATGTTCATGAAGGTAATCTGTTCATTTTTAATTCTTTATGCTTTCCAAAATTCTTCATGTCTTCCAGATCAAAGTATCATCCAGGTTGTTGGTCTACTTATTCATATTCCAGTATAACCTCTTTTAGCTAATACCAAGACAACTAGATCATTAGTTGAAAAGAAACAGCTTGGATGACAGGCTACAAATATGAAAGAGACTTAGTTCCTTTTCCTATGGCCATTCTCCCTTCCTCTTTCTACATCCAATATTGTATCTCGTGGCTTGTTCTAGTAATTTGCTATTTTCTAATCTTAGATGGATCAAAGTGGATGTAATGCAAACTTTAACTTTTCCACTAGAGTTCTTCATACAAATCAACTTTTTAAAAGTACTGGTTGGATTCATTATATGAATTACTTTAATAGTTACACATATGTAACCTTTAAAAGAATCTTTTTAAAAGACTGGAAATACCCACTTAATTTTTTTTATATATAAAAAGTTTTTTATTTATAGTACAGTTAAAAACAAAGATGGACATAACGTGACATTCCAAGATAAATATTTCTAACAATTTGTTCCTCTTAATACATGTAATTAATACATAGTTCTTGATCTCTATATAAACATATTCTTCTATACAATACAGTTATATATACAGTTATATATAATTCTATCTTAACGCTAATTTAAAACCCGAGCAGTTCTCCTTGATTCACACCAGTGATAAAATTTGTCCCAGATCTCGAAATAGTCTGATTCTGTCTTATCCTTCATTTCTATTGTGAGCCTATCCATTTCAGCACACGATAAAATTTTATATATAATCTCTTCTTCTGTTGGAATTTCTTTATTCCTCCAGTTTTGAGCATACACCAATCTAGAAGCCGTGAGAATGTGTAACATCAAATAAAACACTCCTTTGTTGTATTTCTGCATGGTTATGCCTAGAAAAAAGAGTTCTGGTTTTAACTCTACCACTAACTTTAATATTTCTTCCAGCCATTTTTTAATCTTATTCCAAAAGTCCCACCACATATGATAGTATGTCCCTTTTGCCAATTTACATTTCCAACATTTGGAGGAGAAATTTGGACCCATTTTAGCTAATCTTACGGGTGGGAGATGCCACCTGTAGAACATTTTGTAGAGGTTTTCTTTGTAAGAAGTGGCCAGAGTAAGCTTCCTGTTTCTTACCCATAATTCCTGCCAAATGTGCAGATCAAAATTGAGATCAAAATCCCTGCTCCACGTTAACATAGTCTCTTTTACCTGTTCCTCACACATTGCCTGATCTAACAAGTAGTGATATAGTTTTTTAATCATTTTATCCTCCGTGCCTAATAATATTTTGTCCAGCCCAATCGGTTCTAACTTTATACCTAACTCTTTTTTATCTTTCCAATAGCTCGCCTGTAATTGAAGGTATGCCCACCATTCTAATTCTATCCCTTCATCTTGAAGAATTTTCCTGGGTTTCAATTCCCCTCTCTCGTCCAGGATATTTTTATATGTTATAATCTTTCCCAGTTGGAGAAACTTTGGGTGTACATGCATTTCTAACGATGAGATCCAACTGGGAACTTGGGTAAATACCCACTTAAATTGATTGGTGCAACAAAAGTAAAATTCTGTAAATAACATTCCCATTTCAAAAGGTTTCCAGCGGATTTTAGGAAACTGCCAGGTTGAACAAGAATAATCAATTTAAGAAATATTTGAGTAGATGCTAACAGCTGTTAATTGTTTAGCTTCCAGAAGAAATCAAAACCACATATAAAAGCTACTATAAAATATGAAATATCTTCACTTTATAGTTTGAAGAGGAAGAATAATTTTTAGCTTGAGGGCTCTTTTTGCGTCCTCAGAAAAACTAGGACTAGGTTTTCAAAACTTATTTATTTCAATAATAAAATTTAAAAATTGTCTGAGGACAATAAGTGAAACAAAAATAATTGTGTGCAATTGTTTTCATTAGTTTGGCTAGTGAAACTAATTACTATAGTTATTATAGTAGTTTTCATAAAGGTTTTCATAAAAAAATGTTTGAAAATCCCCCTTGGTATTGCCAGAGGATATTTAGTCCCAAAGTATATCAAGCATATAGGATAAAGAAATATTGAAGAATATTGCAGTTAAGAAGCATGGAAAATAAAGTTTAAAATGGATTTCTAGCTTACATGTGTGAAGTAATGCTAGATAGAGATCAGGTTTTTTTTTTACTATCATTAATAGGGGACTAGCACTAATATATTTGTGTAGTAAAATATGAAAAGAGAGCAAAGCATACAAAACTGTACAAAATAGTATCAGAAGTACTTTCAATAATTAGCAGAATAACTAAACAAGAATCCAGAGTTGATGGAAAATTAAATTTTGAAGGAATGTCTTGAGGAAAAATGGGGAAGCTGCTGCTTTCATAAGGCTAACATTTGCACAGCAGCATAAAATAATAGCTACAATAATAAAGGAATCACATAAAATTGAAGTTTCTTAAACTTGTCTATGCAACATAAATTTTTTTTCCTGGCCTTCAGCAGCTCAGCTATGTATGACTGCTCCTACTATTATTATTCTATATGTCATTTGGCTGTCTTGCCATTGTTGCTTGGAGGCCCTATGCAGGTCAGAAATTATACTGGTTTTCAGTGTTAGTCTTTTCCCTGAAGTCATAAGTGCGGTAAAAAAGTAATTTCATTACAAAACTGCAGGATACATAAAATCATAATTTTGAAGGACATACAGGATGACTCATCCATACAATCTGACCCTATTCCTCCTTTCCTCCCAAGGCATTGTCCACCACTTCTCCATGTGGATCAGCTGTCTACCTCCATCTCAATCACAGAATGACACAATGTTATTTTCTTTTCAACCCACAGATTTTTTTTAAAAAAATAGTGCATTTAAAATAACACAGAGACCAATCTTCCATAGTCACTCAGATGCCTACATCATGATGGCATTAAAAATCAATTCAATAAATTCACCTCAGATTTTATTACTGTTATCACAAGCAACTGCTATATATAATTACAACATAAAATCTTGGGATACATAAAGATTATAATATTTGACTCAAACTATATTGGAACCAACTTCCAATGAAATTAAGCAGCTTTCAGATAAATTTCTCAAAAATTACTGAATTCTCAAAGGGAGAAATATGGCTTTTTAAAATCCCACTACTCTGTACTGCATGACAGAAGAAATCTTATAAATGGCAGTAGTTTAGGTTACCTGAGGGCATAGAGCAACCAACTAATTAAATTGTCTTGCATTGACACTGCTTTCTCTTATTCTCTTTTCTCATTCCCTATTTTTCCAAACAAAATTTAACTGGTTCACCAAAATGGGTCTAAACAGGCTAGATAACACCCCTGCTTCACAGTGGACTGGAACAAAATACTCCTATTGGAGTGTTCTTTTTCCAGTGGGTTCATTTTACATATTTGAATATGATTTGTTTGTGCTTAAGTTTTCTTTCATAAATCAGATTTATAAGCCCAAAACAAACGTAACTTACAGTGATGGTGGAATATGGCCAGTGATAAAATCATCAGACATACATATCCAGCTTTCTGGGTATTTTGTCTCAGTTCTTTTTTCTCTAATTAACTCTATCTCCATTATTGACCCACAGTAATTCAAACTCTGTTCTCAACTTTCTCATATCTTCAGCTTGTACTCACTGGTTTGTCTTAATTTTCTAAGTATCTTCTCTAGTGAGCTAAAATTATTACAATCTTGGAAAGTCCATTCTGAAACCATTTTTTTGCCATTTAAATAATACATAACGATTACAGTAGTTGGTTTAAAAAATAGGGCATATCTATCACCAGCAGGAAGGAAAGAGCATATATCATTGAAAATGTTTGACATTGTATCTCAGTGTTTGATAGTAACACAATTCTTTCCATGCTCTATTGGAGAAGTACAGAATTTCCTAATCTGTAAACATTTAAAAGGCCTCTGGCCTTGTATGTATGTGTGTGTATATTTGTCCAATCTTCAAAAAGAGAAGTATAGTGTAATTGGGAAGAAGCAATTCATTAGTAGCTTGGAGCAGTTAGTTGA
Organism: Protobothrops mucrosquamatus; assembly: GCF_001527695.2. NCBI lineage: Eukaryota > Metazoa > Chordata > Lepidosauria > Squamata > Viperidae > Protobothrops > Protobothrops mucrosquamatus. The sequence goes on along the minus strand of NW_015387786.1, from coordinate 50,175 downwards.
ATCAAGAGACACTGACTATAAGCTGAGGCTGTACCACTCAAAAGGTCAAGAAGTAGAAAGTAGCACTGATCAAAGACAGTTTTTCTTCAGGACCATGGACAGCAGTCAGAGAAGAGTCTACTGCTAACTTTTCTGAATTTGAGTATCTTCTTCAGGATATACCTTTTGCTATACAATGAATGCTTTAAAAGAAATAGCATTATTTCTTTCATTACTTTCCCTCTGCATGGAAGGAGAAAAGGATTCTGCTACCTTGATTAATCTAGTTAGGAGTTGTTGTCCCTTTGATCTTGACCTAGTGCATTGATTTTTGAAACTATTTTGCCATCTTCTCTTAATTACTGCCAAAGTGCCTGCTAAATCTGTAGATCATCAGAGTGAAGTAAGGATGCAATCTTGGTTTATTACCATTGTAAATACTGAAGCAATATTTTCCAGGGAAACTACAGAGCCACCATCATTTATTGAATTAAAGATCTTTGAGTAAGCATTAAAAGATGTTTGCTTGGCTCTTCAGATTATTAGACTGACTGTTGGACTGTACAAGAATTTGAGAAGAACAGAATGAAAACTATTCCATTTCTAATTCTTCTGTTATTCCCACTTGCCAGCTATGGCTGCTATAAGATAAAAATGCATTCACACATGATTAAACACAAAGAAAAGAAACTGGACATTGTGATAGAAACTATACCTATGTGGCAAATGTTCAAAAATAAAACCATTTTTTTAAAATGGGCTGAACATTCTTCGGTTTGGAGAATTTTATGAGATATTTCTTCATTTCCTATGTTCTTTAAACATAAACATTAGTATATAAAGAATTCTTTTCTGAAACAGTAATTTTTCTTTGTTTTGACAGGGAAAACATTATTTAGAGGAGTGTATGTGTACAAGTTAGCAGTTATGTATACGATATCTGCTCTAGATTAGTCCTGCTTGAATGGCATCATAAATGGGTCTATTCCTCAGCAGTTGTCTACTTCAGATGGAAACTTGACAACCTCTACTTAGTATGTCTTTCATAGTACACAATGAAGTGTAAAACTGCTGTGAAAAAGCCTGTGTTTCAAAACAAACCATCTCTGTAAAAAGCACTTAAAATACTTTCATTAATATGTTTATGTATACAAACAAAAACTTAATACCACTATACAGAAGCCAGGATAGTAGTGGAAACAGGGACTATCTTTCAGGTTTTATTAAATTCTATATATGTATAAGATGGCTTTGGCACCTCTGCTTAACAGTACAGAATTTTACAAACATGCGCACTTACACACATACTTTAAAGCTTAATCAAAATTCTAAATTAGTAAATATTGAATTTAACCACGTTTATATCTCAGGTATTAGCAAATACTTTTGGTCTATAGAGATACAGTCCTTCTAATCTTTATCTGAATTTGCAATTAAGACTTCAGAGCTAGAGATATCTGTATACAGTTCTATATGCAGCTCTGCTCTCTTATATTTAAACGAGTGGTCCCAAACCATATCAGCCTCCCAATGCATCAAAAAGTAAATGTCTGATGTCTAATTGAACTAAGAGATAACACTCTTTTAAGTTACGCTATGAATGCCTAGTGCAGGATTCCTTTGCCCAGAAAAAAAAGAAACAGAGGATTAAAAACATGCAGGAAATTATATCATTACAGAGTATATTTGGCATTTATTTGTCCAATATTCAGTAACAATAAATGCATGGAAGAAAGCCTCCTACTCATTTCTACTAATTGTCACCTCCAGGAGGACATTGTAGGAGTTTCAATATGAGCACTTAAAAAAAGTTTTCTTTTGCAATCTCTTGTAGGCTTATATCAGTTTATCACAATTGAACAATTGTGTTGAAAAAGCCTCGGTCTGTTTAATGTCATTAGTGATTGTTCTATAGAACAAACAGCCGCTCCAGCATTCTGCTGCTGTTAATCTTAAATCTAAACTTGGCGGCACTTGGAGAGAGTCTCAAACACCGTTTGTTCTAACCAACGCATGTCTCTTAATCTATTGCAAGTCAAGGCTCTTATCTTTTTGTGCTCAAGTCAGAGCAGTGCTTTCTTTTCCTAAATACTAAACAAAACCCAGTTAATGTATTTGAATTCTTTTTTCACTTGAAAATCCTTCCACTTCATTTAATCATACACCAGACTTCAGTATAAGCTGTATAACTTGCAGCCTTTTAATATATATTCTTTTAATTTTGGCAAAGTTAAATTTGTCAAAGAACTATAGGGTTATTTTACAGAACTGGCTCAATGAGAATAGTGGTTCTTAAGGAGCAACCTCCAGAAAGTTTACCTATTCATGTTAGAAAATCATTTACTCAACCCAAAACCTAGAGATAAAGGCCAGCGCAGAAATGAGATTGTGCATATTTATAGGTAAGACTAATACTGTGGGCACCCTCATTTAAAATGTCGTCTACATTCCTAATTCAGGAAAGTAAACTTTTTCCACTCAGGATCTGGCTTTGTGTCTCCATATTAGTTCAAACTCACATGATAGGCTTCCAGTGAAATCATCCTAACCTATCGTCCCTACATATATGCAGAAGTACCTACAAGAAACCACATTATTTTCTCATGCTACCATACAATTAATCATTACACAGTTTAGCCTTTAACACGAAAATCTCCTTTTCATTTTAGAAATGATTTGATGTGCATATAAACATTTGACAGTTGACGGCTGTGGCCAGGGGGGCGTTTTACCGGGTACGCCTGGTGCACCAGTTGCGGCCTTTTCTGGACCGGGATGCCTTGCGCACAGTCACCCATGCTCTTGTCACCTCCCGCCTGGACTACTGTAATGCTCTCTACATGGGGCTTCCCTTGAGGAGCACTCGGAGGCTCCAGTTAGTCCAGAATGCGGCCGCG
>NW_015387786.1:8973-47205 GCF_001527695.2 Protobothrops mucrosquamatus | reverse complement strand
CGGGCAGGACTGGCCTAGGGGTATTTTAAATTGGTTTTAACAAAATTTTTAGTATAAGCGGCCTATTGAATATCTATTTTTAATTACTTTTAAATTTTGTAATATATTGTATTATTGTTTTTAAGCTGGCTGTAAGCCGCCCTGAGTCCTCCGGGAGAAGGGCGGGGTATAAATTTAATAAAACTAAACTAAAACTAAACTGATTCAATATTTTTCTCAATCCTATAGTTTACTATAGCTTTTTACTTTAAGTGAGATCTTAGAAAATTATTTCTAATAGTATCAATGGATGAAGCTAAAATACTCAGCTGGTCATGTCAGTAGAATGTCTGACTTATTAGACACAGCCACCATCTATCCATCCATAAACATATATTACACCTAATACTACCTCAAATAGTAATTCAGCAATAAATATGTCTTTGGTGTAAGTGTAAAAAATATCTCCAAGTGAAAAATTTGGGAAATTACAATATAGAAATGCCATCATATTCCACTCCACAAAGGTTATAAAAACTTATTGTACACCATAATTTACATGTCAGGATACATTTACCCAGTTTGCTTTGATCTTTCAGACCAACAGTGGGTTGGGAGAGATGTATTTAGATGAAACCTCCCTGATGCATAATTTATGATGCAATCTTGCCCCCAAATTCTAACTAATGTAATAAATATCAAGCATTTCCACAACCATTCACAATCATTTTATAGGAATAGTTCTTCCACATCTGAAGCAGCTTATTTGCAGCCATATATGTAGTTTGCATCTTCTCAATTTTTATCTAGTTGTCAAATTCTAACAGACATTTCTGTTTCAGATCATACGTTTGTAAAGTTTTGGCCATGAACCAAGTCTTTATATTGTGATTTGCTGGCTCCAGAGCACATATGGTAATCAGAATAATCTAATATTAAAGTTTTTTAATATTGAATTTGCATGTATTTTTTAAACAAGAATAAATCGGAATAGTATGAATATATGTAGAAAAAAGCAGGGCTGTTGGTATGCAAGAACAATTAGCAGAACAAACAAATACACAAAAATCCCAAAGGTGCTTTTTCGCAAGACAACTGGACTTCCTTGTTTTTGTTTGAAGATGTTTCACTTCTCATCCAAGAAGCTTCTTCAGCTCTGACTGGATGATGGGGAATGGAAGGATTTTTATACTCCTTGCAGACAGCTGGTCATTTGCATTCTTTTAGAGAGTCGTTGAGGCCATTTGGGGATTTATCTGGGTTGTCAGGGTCACCTGAGTAGTGCAAATGGGTGTGGAGCCTTCTTAGAACTGCTGAAAGGACTGTGTTGTAGATTGGAGATAGATGATATTGTATCCCTCCACCTCTGTTGAGAAAAAGCTGTTCAATTTTGACATAGATGGCCTCTTTGACCCTCTTTCAAACCAGCGGGCCTCTTTGTCCAAAATGTGGACTTTGCTGTCTTTGAAAGAATGGCCTTTGTCTTTTAAATGCAGATGGAGTGCTGAATCTTGTCCTGATGGGTTTGTTCTCCTATATTGTGCCATGCATTTATGAAGTAGTTGTTTTGTTTCCCCAATGTACATATCTGCACATGGCTCACTGTATTGTACTGCATACAATGGATGAGAAGCGAAACATCTTCAAACAAAAACAAGAAAGCCCAGTTGCCTCATTAAAAAGCACCTTTGGGATAACTATGTCTTGGATGACTGAGAATCTCCGTAGACATTAAACGCACAAAAAGACAGTAAATGATATCTCTGCTTGGGGAAAGATGGGAGTGAAAAAGAAAGAGACTCAAAGTGATTCCAGCTTGATCATGCCTGGCTTAAAAGGGGAAAGAGAGAAACTTTGGTAGGCTTTCATGATTCTTATCTATCAGAATAGAGCTGGAAGGGACCTTGGAGGTCTTCTAGTCCAACCCCCTGCTCAAGCAGGAGATTCTGCTTTGATGTGCTATACTAGTAGAGTTCCAGTAGTCCTTCCAGTGTCTGTTTCCTAATCTGTCCTACTCAAAGAGTGATGATAAAGTTCCACAATTTAATCTGGAGCTTCTAGCAACTGTTAGTGATGTATGTTCTTCCTCCATTTAGGGAACTACTCAGCACACATCTCTGGCTTCTGTTAAAACAGGAAGACCTTCAGTCAGAATAGCTTCCAGAAGCCAAAGTCTACTCATACTTCTCTTCTCTTTATGTATTATTTTCCACTTCTTATCAAAAATATAGCAGCAATTTTGTTAGAAATAAAATATATGAGAATTCTTCACATTGGGAACATATCCTGAAAACCTGCTACCCTCAGATGTGGTAAAATTCAACTCCAATAATCCTGGGTTAATCCAGTCATTCACTCTGTTCTCAGGGGATTACTGTATAAAACTGAAATTCAACATATCTGGAGGGCAATAGATTGGTAAGCTATTTCATAAAAAAGGTTGAATGTGTTCAATCTGATCAGCTTTTGTTCAAAAACATACTGTACAATAACTTGACCCTGACAAGCATTTCAAAGGCATAAATCTTTATTAGTCAGAAGCAAAAACAAGTCCCTTTGCCTAAGCTTTCTGATATGTTAACCACAATCTAATCACATGTAATGTACAATTGTTGCTTTGTTAAAATAATATGATAACAAATATCCCAAGAAAGCTAACATTACAACTCTATAACAATGAACACTATACGGACTGTTCATTTACAATGAATTGAAATGTAAAATGTAGAACTGGCTTTATTTGCACCAACTATTATCAAATTCAAAATATGAAAAGAATATGTTCCAAACATATGAATACACCTATGAATACAATTGTTTGGAAAGCTAAATATCTAATATTGTTCATTTATAGCTTCCCAGCAAAAAGCTCTCACAAAGGCAAAATCAACTGTTTAAACAGTTTTTAGATCAGCTGAAATCCACTGTGGTATCTATAATAATAGCAATAATAAACTATAAGAACATAAAGTGAACAGGATTCCTTATTTCAATTATTTTCTGGAATAATTCTCAAGGGCACAGTTATTGTCACTGTAGCTTAAGATAAAGGTTGATATAGCTTAAGATAAAGGTGGAAATTTTCAAATTCATAAATATGAATACATAAAAACAATACAAGGTAGTCTAAATTTGATTTGGGGAGGCTAATACTACTTTCATGAGCTTTTAAGCCTCAGAATTATGCACTATTTTGTGCTGATAGGATAGGTTCGAGTCTAATTTTATAACATAATTCCAAATAACAGTGATATATAAAGCAGAGACAAAAAGATACTTAGATAAATTGATGTCAGCAATCAATCTAATTGAGTTGAAGCTGACAAGGTTCTTAGAAGGCAGAAAGAGCTATATATCCACTTAGAACTCTGTAGCAGTAATTTTGAGAGGCTTATATCCTTTTTTAGGTTTCTGTACCACCAATTCAAATATTCTGCATATATGCCATCGTTTGATCTCTACTTCATTTTCCAAGAACAGAATATCTTGTTCTCTCCATGAGGTTAGCAAAGAGGTAATGATACAATATAATGATGAAGATTTAAATTTATATTACATCTTCCTGTCTATACCGGAAAGTGGAATATAAATTCCAGAAGACAACCAAAGAAATGGGGGTAAGAGAGAAAGATAGACAGACACAGATAGACTGAATATATACAGTCTATATCAGGGTTAGGCAACCTTGGCTCTTTTATGACTCGTGGACTTCAACTCCCAGAATTCCTGAGCTCATAAAAGAGCCAAGGTTGCCTAACCCTGGTCTATATACACAAATACCCTGAATATTTGTAATTAAAGAACTAATCTGTATCAAATCAAAGCCTTTATAATTAGACACACCGAAGGCCATATACATTTAATGTTCAGATCTAAAGGTCTTGAAAATTACTACATTGCCTGCAAAGAAAAATCTGCATAGTTTGTGTGAAGGCTTAAGAAAACAAAATATATTTTTAAAACTTGGCACTATGGACCTTAGATACTAAATAGAACGGGTCTTTTGGTGAAAATAGATGCCTACATTCTTCCCAAAAAAGCAGACTGATCTATACTGAAGTGTGCAACGAATTCCAAGAACCCAAAGAGGATTTTGGCTTGTACCTCTCCAGAAGTTTTTCCTTTTGATGGTACACAAAATATTACATGAAACTTAAAATCAATTGTATACTTTCTACTGACAAAGTTTCACTTCTCTCGTTTTTAGCAAGTCCCTTGTTCACGTTAGTCATGGTAATTTCCTGACCCTCAAGAGAAGCTTTTGGGAGGAACTGATGGAGATAGGTTTGCCAGAGGATGAAGAGGCTGGAATGTCACCTTCTATCTTCTGGCACATCTACAGATCAAAGCCATTATAAATCTAAATATAACCACTACATCATCATCATTATAACCTGCTGTTTCATTGCCAAAAAGGTCAAAAATACCTGGGGCATTCCTAAATTAACACTTCAGTAACTTTTTATCAGCATTAATGAACTAGAAGAAAAAGGGGTGAAAGACAGAGAAGACAGAACAGGTGAATGTAAAGTAAGTAAGTAATTTCTTTTCAGTACAAACAAATCGTCCCAAGCAGCAAAATCCACAATGTCTCTGAAATCAGGGTAGACTTAATGCACTTCAAATGTTTTACTGAACCTTGAGAATTCACTCTTTAATTTGAAATAATTGAATTTGAAGAGGAAGAGATTTAGCATAGCCACTCTCTAGAATCTCTGTTAATTTAGGGGACTATAGGTTTAATCTGGTAAATTAGTGTTTATATGGTATATGCAAATAAAGAATTTTGGCTGGATTGTTTCACATTGTTCTTGGGCTAGGCCTGACATCAATCAATCACTTCCTCTTCCCAAGATCCAGCTCCAGACTTGCTGTCTCTTGTCTCACCCCCATCCCGGGAGTGTGTGCTCTCACTTCTGGAAACCTGCTGTGTTACTGTAGTCCATCACATCACCTCCCTCTTCGTAAACACATTCCATCACAGTAATGGGTTAACTTCAGTTTGCCCCCCAAAAGAGCTGTTTTAGGAAACAGAGTAGTTATTGCAAAAACAAAACAAAAGACATATTTGGGGGGGAGGGAGAGAAATAAATATGCGATAAAGACATAACACTATTGTTAGACATGTGGCTTTATAAACCAATCAATCGACCAACCAAATACATGTTATCAGTGTCTTTTTTTTTCTTGCATTCTCTGTATTTTGTTCTGCTGTCCAGATCCACATCTCTTAACTCCCTCATCAACCTCATCTCTTAACTCCCTCTTTCTTCTTCCCAGGTTCTACCTGCCTACCTTCCTTATATGGAAGTGGTCAGTTAAACCAAGAGAAGGGCCAAATAGACAGAAAAGGAAGAGAAAAAACCCTGAAATTTAAGCACAGAACTACATAAAGACATTGCTTTATTTGCAGTGCTAAGTGCATGTCATCTATTAAACGTAAGCCTTCATTCTTGCCTGAAATAATTCCTAATCTAAATGAATTGTGTCTGAAAGTCTTCTTTCAAGTTAAGCCAATTGTTGAATTGTTTACTTCTTGATTGGTCTGATGTTAATCTTAGTGTTAACCTATGGTCATCTGAGTTGATTGCTGGTGGGGAGGAGTTTTGTTTTTTTCCACCCTTTTTGCTTCTTGATTGTCTCTTTTTGCCTAGTATGTAGATGTCCTTTATGTCTATGTGTCTATTGATGGCTAAGTTTTCAGAGTGCCATGCTTCCAGAAATTCTCAATTGTTTTTGCACTTGGAATTTCACAACATCTGGACAGACTTAACCATAGTTTCAACTGGGACCATCCTAGACAAATACCCCAATCAAGAAACTGCCAAACAAGCTAACAGTAAACAGACTAACCAAAGAACCTCCACCAACACTGACAGGACAAGCCACTAGAATATAAAGTGAAAGCAAACCCCATTCCTTACTACCACCAATGATGTTACCTACTTTGGGTAATGAAACATTGCAAGAAAACAACCAAGCTCAGAGAACACCAAGCACCCCTCATTTCAACCCTGGGCTACAAATATTCTGCTTTGTCAATATTTTATTATTGATTTATTTGATTTTTATCCCACCTTTATTACTTTATAAGTAACTCAAGATGGTGAACATATATATATTCATTCCTCCTATTTTCCCCACAACAACAATCCTGTGAGGTGAGTTGGGCTGAGAGAGTGTGACTGGCATAAAGTTACCTAGCCAGCTTTCATTTCTAAGGTAGAACTAGAACTCACAGTTTCTTGATTTCTACCCTGGGACTTTAACCATTAGATTTTTTATTTGCAGACACATTTTCAGGTATTCTCAATTTGGCTATTTCAGATTAAAATAATGACCCAATGCTCTAACAAGGACAATCTCACAAAGCTGCATGTATGAAAAAAAAGTAGAAATGCAGAGTATTAATTTAATTAAGCCAATTAAGTATCCTGTTTGACTTGACACCCTAGTTTTAACTAGTAGTTTTAACTACTAGTTTATATATTAATAAAAAAAGAAAAAATCTAAATCTTTTTAAATTTGAGGGGGGGAGTGACCGGTGTAAGTTCCAAACTATCTGGAATTGATGTGCTGTGTGAATTTCTTAATGCATTGAATGATTATTACATGAATGTTCTCATATGATCACTATCAGAGAATCAATCCAGATTAAATTCTTAGACTTCCTAGAGAAGGGAATTCTTGCCAAAGAAGTTCAACATAGTCAGGAATTACACGATTAGTAAAAGATATGTTAAAAGGGAATATCCAGAAGGCCATATCTCTCTTGAATATTTAAATCTAAGTCTATAATTATAGAAGCTAAGATAGGAAGTATATTGTATATCATGAAATGTACTCTAAGAGGAAAACAAAACGTTGCACCAAGAAATAATTTAAACCAATATACAGTAGGATGAAATCCCCCAAAGAGAGGCACATCACTAATGACATTAGGACCAATATGTCCTTCACTTGGCTCTCTTTTGGAAATACTTTGCCAATAGAAGATCTGTAAACTGAAGAAAATTATAGCCAACACTATATTGTTGTCTATAAATAAAATCTGAATAAAGATTAGCAATTTACTTAAGTTGAGTTATATAAAACTCAATTCAATTTACAGGTAATTTGGCCATTCTGTTTCATATGTTCACTGTCTGCCTAGTCCAGGGGTCTGCAACCTTGACAACTTTAAGACTTATGGACTTCAGCTCCCAGAATTCCTCAGCTAGCTATGCTATGCTGGCTGAGGAATTCTGGGAGTTGAAGTCCACAAGTCTTAAAGTCTTAAAGTTGTCAAGGTTGCAGACCCCTGGCCTAGTCCATGCTGATGAAGAGCTGAAAAGAATACATGATGAGAAGGTCTTCTTAGAGAAATTGGACTGTTATAGTTAAATGTAATTATGCCAGCCCATGCATCAGACAAAGGATGGATGGTTATGTAATTCACTTCAGCTTTGGCCTTAAGCAATTATATGGTCCTCCATTATTATTATTTTTAGAAAAAAACATTGGTACAACAAAGACTAATTGTTAGTCTGAAGTGTTTTAATGCCACTTTCTCCATAATATGTTTCAATATAAGAATTTTTCATTGCAAGCACTTCACCAAATCTCCTCCTAATTTTAGTCTGAAATATAACTAGCCCACAGGTCTATCTTTTCATCTTTGAGTCGGGAGAGCTAGATTTAAAACAAACATACTTAATAGGGATCCCTAACTTATATGCAGCATATGTTTTTAATATCCAAAGAGAATCAGAGAAGTATTTTAATAAAATGTTTTCTAAAGAATTGTTCAGAGTTGCCCATTTGTTAAGTATCCACATACTTAGCAGACACAGTTCAAGCCTTAGACTGTAATTCCTAAAGTTTCACATAGTATATTATACTCTACTTTGCTAAAATGGAAATTACTAAGCTAGCTCTACCAGGCTTACAGCACTTATCACTGTAGGAGAGCCATGTAAGTCTCCTACAGAAGGAATCTAGTAGCACTTTTTCTGCTGAACAGATTTTATTAAAAGGCATAAGCTTTTGTGAGCTGCAGCTCACAAAAGCTTATACTTTTTAATAATTTTTGTTAGTTGAAAAAAGCATTCATTCTGTAAAAGTAGAGCCAGGGCTGCAGAAAAGAGCTGCCCCCTTCCACTGGTGCTTAATTATTCCACGCTACTCGTCCTAAACATTTTCAATTGATCTTTTACCTGAATTTGAAACATTAATTTATCTGGTTTGGGTTTAGGTTCTAAAACCCAAACCTTGATATATCTTTCACACCTATCCTACCTAAGAGGTCTGGTTCAGAGGAGAAATCAGTAATCTTCTCCTTATTTATCTACTCCGTTTTAAAAACACAGTCACTCTCTGCTTTTATAAATGAGAGTATTACACTGAGTTATCAGCACAGTGAAGATTACAAACAACAAAAAGGCTGCATGCAGTAGAACAGTTTACTACAATGGATGAAGTATATTTAGGCAAACAGGTGACTTCAATCTTTTCATTTTAATCTGGTATAAGTTGCTGCCTTGTGTTTCTCAAATCAAAGATAAACTTTATGGAAATTGATAGACTTGCTAGATGACCCAAGACCAAATGCATTATAGTATTTGTTCTTTTGCTGAACTCTTGCTTTCTTTTTTGGGGACTGATGTAATAAGATATAAATGAATCGCTTGTATCAACATCTCACTGAATAGTTGTTTCTCCGTTTTATAAAACGTTGGTTATATCACATGGCCGATATTTAAAGTGCAGCTGTTTCTTTTTTATAAGTTGCTAGTTTGAGGAAATCATTTTTAAACAATCATCTTTTTGGAAAGTACTTTAAGTTCTGAATTCTGATTTTATATCTCAAGAAGGTGGTCAAAAACTAATTTACAGTTCCCCTAATAACTGATCCTCATATATCTCAAATAAATCGAACAACAGATATCACTGCAGCGGAATGGGGGGAACTGGGATTTTCATTTATTCTTGATCCTGGAAAAGGAGACCTGAAGATTACCATACACTTGTTTCATTGCTTGATCTCCCTGCCTCCCGTAAAGCTTATTTATTCATCACACTTCAACACTATCCAAAGTGACTGTGGGTGGTTTACAATTAAAATGTGTTTTTAATGCCTTGTTTATTAGACAGAAAGGTTTGCCGGAACCAACAACACTCTGAAAACAGGATAAATGTACATAATAAATTCTTTTTTTTTCTTCTCCTGAATTGCCACCTATAAAAGAGAAAGAAGGGAACTTGGACAAAACGTCACTTTTCAACTAGCAAAAAATATGCACCAAAGCCAAAAATAAAAAATAAAAAAAATTGAATGAAATTAATGAAGCTGAATTTCATTGAAAGTTTTTTTAAAGAAGATTTTTCAAAACACCTATCAACATAGTCCTGATAGTAATCTGTACAAATAGTCACACCTCTAATTGTGATAAAGAAGCATTCTTAATAAGCTCTCAGTTTCTTTGGTGAAAAGCAATAAATCTCATGGCATTACCAGGTTTCCCTACACTTTTTAATTTAGCTTTAATTCAGCGAATGAATAGCCTAGCAGCAAAACAGTGTCGCTGCAGTAATATGCAAGATATCTCACCATGTTTTTAATTTAAAAACATACCGTTTTTTACAAGTTAAGTTACAATTAGAACATCAAATAGGATGTGATTTATTAAAAGTTACTAATGGGAATGCTAGCCAGCTGGGTACAGAATGTACAGGAAAGGATGATGAATGAAATGATAGATTCATAGTTCATTCAAGCAACCAATCCCAGCAACAGCTGCAATGACAGTTTTGTAAGAGGCTGTGCAGTGAAGCACAATTAACGAACAATAATTTGCACATCTATAGCACCAGGCATCTTGAAGTTCTCTCCAGAATGTATAAAAATAAAGTAAAATATTAAATCAGCATGTGCTATAAATTCATATCCTGGTTATATGTGAAACACTGGTGTTCATATTTCTTGTTCTAACTAAGTAGGTTGTGACATTACTAGAGTCACAACTTGAAAACATTTGCTATCTAGTCCTCTTTATTCCAGCTGGAAATATAAGAGCTATTATTTTCAACAGGATGTATTGGCAACCAAACGGCATAGGATTTTAGCTTAAAATTACAGCCGTAAACACACTTAGAATAAGTAGATCCCATTAAACTCAGGAACTTACTGAATGATATTTCTCCATTAAAACAGACATTTAAATGATTCAATCATGACTCAACATAGATTTACAATAATTTATTTGGAGGACTGTAAGGCAGAGTTCCCCAACCTTCCCAGCTTTGTGGAACAGTGGAGGAGGGGGGAAAGGGGATGCTTCCATGTGAATAGCTGGCAAGCACGTGCACAAGCTCCATTTGCGCAAGCAGTGGGCACATACGCCCACAACTCGAGGACACGGAACTCATGTGCACACACTCGCCTGCCTCTTCTGCAGCCCGGTTCCGAACAACTCAAGGCCCGGTAGAGGTTGGGGATCCCTGCTGTAAGGTAATAGTTTCAGTCTCAATATGCAAATGAATTTTCACAGCAAACATGCCACCATTTCATCTACAGGACGCTCAGATGGAGCTTTCAAGAATTTTATATTATCTCTATGGGAAGTACAAGTACTCCTCAACTTATGACCACAGTTGGGACCAGAATTTCCATTTCTAAGCAAAGCAGTTGTTAAATAAGTCATCTCTGATTTTATGACCTTTTTTGCTACATATAGTCAGCAAATGATTGGTTGTAAGTCAAGGACTATCTGTGCTGGTATAGCTTTCCTAGTAGATGCACGCAAACATGCATGCTGCAACTAGAACTACTATATTCATTTACAAGGTTCCTAGACATGCACCCTTAAGGGACTGTTACTTCTCATGTCTTCTGTTTGTTGTGATAAAGTAATTTCTTTATATATTTCATTTTCTTTGCTATATTTTTATTTTTTTCCCTTTCTTTTCTATTTTCTTTTTCTTTTCCACATCTTCTATTTTTTTTCTTTTTTATACTTTTTAGTTTGTATTAGTTTTTATCTTTGTGATTGTAATTTTTAATAAAATTATTATTTAAAAAGTAAATCCATCCAAGTTAGCAGGATCACTGTGCTTTATGGTAATGAATTCACCAATTAATTATGTGCTTTTGTCTTTTCTTAATCTTCTAATCAATTTCATTGAATGGCCCTGTGTTTTAAAAGAAGGAGAAAAAGATATATTTATTTTAAATTCCTTCCCCCAATGACCCCTGGCATGGAATAATCCTTTGTTACAACTGTCATGTATTGAGTTGACATCTTTGCTGATCTATTGTGTTCTTTATCCTCATCACATCAGTGTATGTATAAAGTTAAAGATTTACATTTACTTATAACTAAACCACATTTATCATTTTGTTGACCATTTATTCAATTTAGAGACATGCAGCTTGAGCTTTCATGGTCAGTTTTGTCTTCATTCTTTCAATAAACTTGCCCAGATCACTGATTACTAGTAAGCCAAGATCATTTAGGAACAATTTAAAAAGTGCTAGCCTCATTAAAGTTCTTTAAGACCACTTTGGCCTCCTATTTCTATTCCACTTTGTTATTTAAGCAGTTACTAGTCCATAAAAATACAAGTCACAAAAATACATAGTCATTAAGTGTGATGAGGGGCTTTGACAACATACTCTCTCAAAAGCTATTTGAGTAAAAACTCCTGAAGGTTGGTGAGATAGGATTTATTTTTAAAGAATTCATATTGCTTTTCATTTAGCAATGCTCGTTCTTCTCTATGCTTGTTCTTTTCTTCTTTGATTTCCAAATGTACTAGAACAAATGGTAAAATAAATAATTTTCTAGATCTCTCTTGTGATCCTTTTTTTAAAAAACTGATATCACATGGGCTGTTTTCCAATCCTCTGGCACTAAGTCCAATTTCAGAGACATGCAATTGCTAGAAGGTAAACAATTTCGCATTTGATTTCTTCATGAATTCTAAAGTTGGTGCTTCTAGCAACTTGTGATATGTAAACTTTTAAGATCCCACAATATCGCTCTTAGGACATCTTTCTTTTTAGATTTTTTAAATCCCACCTCTATTATTTTTAAAAATAATTCAAGGTTGCAAACATACCTAATGGTCTTCCTCCTCCTATTTTCCCTACAACCCTGTGACTTAATTTGGACTGAGAGAGAGTGATTCCTTCCTGAAAAAAAATCAGTACAGGCTCAATTATTTTTCTCTTAGGTCTTCTGTAGCAAAGACAGATGCAAAGAATTCATTCGATTTCTTTGTAATCTTTGTATCTATTTGAACATCATTTTAACTCTCTGTCATCTAATTGTCCATCACTGCTGGTTTTCTGTTTTGAATACATTTAAAGAAAGTTGTTGTTTATGTTTGCATTCCCCAAGATTTACAAAATCCTGATGGGAGAGATGATGGCTATGGAGAGAAGCTAGTTTGATGGACTACAGTGAAGCAGCAGTTTCTCAGGAAAGAGGAAACAGAGGGTGAGAGTATTAACAGCTAGTCTGGCAAGATTTTAACTATTCTGTGTAAGCAAATAAAGAAGTGAACTCTGATTCAGGGAACGGGAACATAAGAAGCATGAAGAGGGAAAACTTTACTGCAATGAAAGCTTAAATGAATCAATTACAAATTGAAATCATTACATTTAAACAGACTGGAATTGGACCATTTCAGTCAGAAAATCATACAGTTCACTATTCAGGATGTGAAAAACAAAAAAGGAATGACATTGCTTCCATTTTCAGGAAGGATACAGCAAAGACCATACTTATATACAATGCAATCAATGACAGAATAATAGCAACTAGACTTTATGGATAATCCTTTAATTTGGAAGTTATCCATATTCATGCTCCAATCACTGATATAGGAGATTCTATGAATGACCATGCTTTATTATCAAATTCAATCTGCAAACACACAAGCAGTATATGCTGATGTACATGGAGACTTGAATAACAAAGTTGGAACTATTATGGAGGAATATGTAGTTTATCGTATAGCCTGGTAAGCTGAAATAAACCAATTCACCTTAGGTTAACAGCTTGTATTGTTAAGCTTCATCAGGGAATTTCAATATAATTACATTAAACTATAATGCAAGCTGAACTTTCTAGAGTCCAAGGTTGCAACTGTATGTTGTTATCACCACCACCACCACCACCATCATCATCCCAAATCAATCCATTGCAGGATGAAGGCTTCTTCATTGGGTTGTTATGCATTTTAATCTACCATGCTGGTCCAGTGTAGACTGGTAGTCAGATATTTTTCCACTTCCTAGTCCAGGGGTAGGGAAACTTGGCTCTTTTATGACTTGTGGACTTTAACTCCCAGAATTCCTGAGTCAGCATGGCTGGTTCAGGAATTCTGGGTATTGAAGTCCACAAGTCATAAAAGAGCTAAGATTCCCTACCCCTGTCCTTAGTCTAAGGCTGAGAGAATGCAACTGGCTCCAAATCAACCAGCTAGGACTAGAACCTGGGTTTCTCTGCTCCTGATGCAGAACTACTTCGTCATTCTGGCTATCTGTAACAATATATAAAAGTATAAATAATTCTGTACATACACAGACTGATTTTGATGTAATTGTATGCATGTTTATTCAAAAGTAATTCCAATTACTTTTTGCCAATTTGTGACAAAATAATTAAAGATTGCTTGACCAAGTATAAGACATATTATAATTATTTAGAACTGATCTGAAACTCATAAATATCTTCTCACAGATTGCTCACAATATACATAGTGTTTTGGGTTGTTGTATGCAAGCGTAGCACTTAAAAGAATAGAGCAAATGCAACAGCAGATGGAAACCATGCAACGGGAAACATTTTATAAATACATACTTTGTTATTCCCATCTCTCAATACATCCTAATAAATATGTATATTTTTCTGTTTCTGAAAAAATGTGGGGATTTTTTGCCAAGATGATCCCTAAAAATACCCTACTTACCTATTATTGTTAGAGACTTTATATGTAATGTAACTCATTGTGTTAACATTTTTCCAATGTTTTGCATAAGTAAAGAGGTAGGGTGGGGAAACAGATGGAGAATACTATAATGAATTGAAATGTTCTATTTTAAAACTGTTTGTCAGCTGTAGTTAAGTTGACACCGTCATCATAGCAACAAACCACAACACTTCACATTGTGCCACATGTTTTAGTTAACTACAAAGACAGGAGTGGTTGGAACTTAAGATCCGAAAACTCAGTAACTGGAATGGCTTAAAAAGTTGGGAGAAGATAAAATGGCTTATGCCGTACTGGCAGTAAAATGATCTTCTAGACATATAAGCATTTGTCCAACTTAGCATTATCATTGCTTTCATCTAGAACCTCTTAATGTATGTCTATAAAGGATCCTCTGCTCTAAAGATCCATGTTTGGATGACTCAGAGATCAGAAGTTGAGAAATGTTGAAAAATGGCTGTGGGGTGGCAGATTTAGGAAGTAAAAGAACTTGTTTGCTATTTGTAACTGTATTTATGTAAAGAGGATACACTGAAAAACCATTTGTTCTTTGAAGAAAAGAATTTCAACAAAGGATTTTTTGTCTTATTTAAAAGAAATGACATAGTTTGTTATATATAAACTTCACAAATAGTTTGAAGAACAGTGATTTGATTTATTAAATCTTTAAATGAGTTTCATTCTTTCATAAATAACATCATACGTTCTTTTTTGCAGCTACTCATTTCAGCATAAATGACATAATACAAATGGTCTAGAACAGGGGGTCTTCAAACTTGGCCCTTTTATGACTTGTGGACTTCAACTCCCAGAATTCCTCAGCCAGCATGCCTGTTTGAAGACCCCTGGTCTAGAACTTTGGTAACTATTCTAATGTATTGCAGGGATGGCAAAATGACTAATTGTCCATATTAGTGCTTTAAACAAAGAAATAAAATATTATATCCCTAATTATGCTAAAAATGCGAATCCTGGGTAAATCCATATCATAGAAATAAAATAGTCCGAGCACCAGGATAATATTAAAACAAAAACTGTTTAATATAAAAGCTAAAGCTGAGCTTTCGTCGGTCAGCACTACTGACATCATCAGAGTGTAATGCAAGATTGCTGGGAGTTCTTTTTATACTGCCGGGCGGCTCTGCGCCCGGCTCTTTGATCTAGTTATCGGTCCGTCTGTTTTCTCTACTTGGTTTGTTCTTAAAGGGCACACGTCTCTTACTATACTGGTGCTTTCCGGGGTTGCTGTTTTCTTTTCCTTGGATCCAATCACTCTCTGTCTACTAGCGTTGAGCCGGTTGCTTTCGCTCACTTGCCCTTGTCCCCTTTTCTGGTTCTATTCTGGGGTCCGTCTGACCTTCCTTGGTGGAATTGTGCGCGTGTGTGCTCGGGGGAGGGGGTATGTTGGGTGGATCCGGGCACCTATCAGGGCAGTCTCCGATGTATATGTTCCTGCGTGTGTTCCTCCACTCAGGGACGCTGCCTTTTTCCATAGATATCCGTGAGTATACTGATCCACTTCTGGTTGTCCCCCTCATTTTAAGGACCCCAGAATAGAACCAATATAATCTGTTGGGTGAAGCATCCGGTCTACCAAATATAAATCAGTCTGTTCTGCATTTCGCTCCAATCTAGGAGCAGTATAAACTGAACTCAAGTATATATTTTCCTGAACTCTTGGTGTTTTTCCACTTTTCCTTTTACATTAGTAATATCAAGCTAGGAACATCCTTGCAAGTCCAATTCAACAGCATTAGGGAATGGGCAGCCCCAGGCCTGTACTTAACTTCCTCTCATGCTCTGTAAAACCACAAATCACTTTTTCACTAACAGCTTTTAATCCTGATTTAAGTTATTTCTTCCCCACTCTTGCCAACTCATTTCATATAATCCATAAACATTGTCATGCAAAGCAATCCCGAGCAGGTTTGCTCAAGTCCATTTAGTTCAGTGGGACTTACTTCCATGGAAGCTTGCACAGTAATGCAAGTTAAGCATTTCTTCTTGTGCTTTCGTCAGTATGTGCTGACAAAAAAATGTCATTTTCCCAAAGGAGTTGGTCAACTTTTTCTCTGTCATGCTTAGCCTAGAAAGGCACGTACTACATGTCAATATATTCACTCATGTTAACAGCCCAAATAAATTATGCAAGCTGTCTAAAACTGTACAAAACATGATTAGGTAGTCAGCGTGATGTTTTGGAAAGTTGCATTTGAAGTGAGACATTAATTTGAAATCTTCTATGAAGCATTAGTAGGCATGATTACCTCAAACAGTTGCAATTTAACTTAAATAAGTACAGGATAGTAATATGTATGTACATGAATATCTCCCCCCCTTTCTCTCTTGTTTTAAAGTAGAAATTATATTCATTACAGAAAGCAGTATGGCAAGAACTCACAACTGCAATCCTGAAATAGCATCTTGGTATGAATAATTATTTTCACAAAGAACTACATTTATGGCAATAAAAAAGAAGGAAAACATGGTTAAGATAAAAAAGCCAATTTCTGAAGGCCCCTGGTTACGAATATAAGGATTAAAGAAGTTAGAACTGTGTAGAATAGTAGGTAGCAGAAATGAAGTATTATGGGAATTGGGAAGGAAACAAATAATATATCTTCAGTGTAAACACACATGCCATGCTGATGAGAACAAGATTTGGTGACTTCTCAAAATGAGAAAAAGTTATATTCCTGTTTTACAGTTTTTTCTTTATTAGTCAAATTTGGTATAAGAAATAGTGGGGTGTTTTTTTCCTCACATTGCTAATTGTTACATAGAACTTTTTGTCCTCAGAATTATCACAATAGAAACTACAGAACCAACTATGTTCATATACTCTGTTATCACCTATAGCTTATCTCAAAATAACTAAGTCAAGTTGGTATGTACTGTAGATGGAAGACTAATAAATGTGAGGGCTTATATATATGGGATGTCAAAACAACACCCGGGTATAAAACAATGGGCAACCAATTCTGTATTCTTATGTAAAGAAAGTCACTTCCATTGGGTGACCCTATTTAGAATTGTTCTCCACATTATTTGGAAAAGTAGAAGATATTCTTGGATAAAATATGACAACTGTGGGATAGGAAAAAAGCAGTCATTCTGTGTGCTGCCCACATGTATGGCTAGACTTCTAGAGGTGTTTATTCAAACCCCCAAACAGGTACTCAGAAAGCACCCCTGTTACACAGGTCCAGTTTCCAAGATCAGTACAGCAAGAGTCACTAAGTAACCAAGTCCTATGGGCACACATGAAGTTCAGGAAACCAGTCCAGGAGTCAGGCAGGCCAGGATACAAAGCATGAGCACACAAGGCCCAGAACTGGGCACATTGTTCCAGCAACACTCAAGTCCTCAGGGCAGGTAGCAATGCCGGTGTAGCCCTTCAGGAGAGGTGAGTTTGCCTCCTCATGAGTAGTCTATCTGACTGGCATTGTGCCTGTCTCCTCTCTGCTCTTGGATCAGAAGAAGGTGTGGACTCCATCTCCTCCTCACTGCCAATGGGCGGCAGCTGCTCCTGGTCCTGCCTGGAGCCTCCTGGCCAACTTGCTGCAGCTGCAGCTCACCTCCTTCAGCTTCAGCCTGTCACTCATCCGATCAACCTAGCTAAGGCTGCTCCATCCAGCTAGCATTCTCTGAGGCCTGATCCTGACCAATTACTAGGCTCCATACTTTCCTTTGCAGACTCAAACTCCTCCTCCTCCTCCTCTGAATTTCATCTGGAGAGGTGTAGATCCATGACATTCTGGATCCTTAACAGTTTATTTTTTCTTATGAATACATATTTCTAATAAGAAATAAAACATCATATTTTCCAATTATTTTGAATGACTTTACTGTATATCATATCTTCTATCATACACTTATATTTACTGTGCATACCCTGATAGTGAAGGTTGTGGAGAGATACCAGNGATACCAGTAGTAAAATTAGGCTGAAACATACCAAGTGATGCAGGTCTACCATAAGTAAACCCATGGATGCATCTAGATACTACAGGAATGAACTCATAAGAACATAGTTTTTTTTCAAAGAAGAAAAAAACTTAAGAAAAAGCACATCATGTTTTAAATGTAGGCCCCTATAATAAAACATTAGAGTCAGACTGCTGGGCCCTCGGGTGCTTCACTTAAAATATGCATCCTTCATTTTATGCTTCACTTGCACAAAGATTGCTTATCTGTCAAAACTGTGAACACTGACTTGGAAGAATGAACTAGGAGGAATAGTTCAGTGATGATCTAACTTTTCTGCAAAGTGCTTTAAATGAAGGAATCATTTACAGCTGTCCTATCATCAAAAATGTACATTGCTAAACTTGCCTTAACACAAATCTTAACATGGTTAAAATAACAGGAATGGTTTTGACATCCTGTGCTCAGTCTCTTAAAATAATCTCTATGCCAGATGAATAGCTTAGTCAAGTTCAATATTAATTGAAGACTAACTGAATTAGGGGTTCAAACAACTTACAAAATAGCAATATTGGCTATTAACCATGATTAAAATAGGAATAGGAGTTCCCTTAAGATAAATAAGGCTGTTGAGAAAGAAACTGGTTTAAAAAATTATGAGCATTAGCTCTACAGTAGGGTTATTCCAACAAGAAAGAACATTTTTTTTAAAAAGTAAAGGTTAAAAAAGAGCAGAATATAAGATTATATTTCATGTTAAATATTTATGAGTAAGAAGGTGAGCGAAAGAATGCATGTCAAACACTATTTTAGGTTTTTGTAAAAACAAAAGCAATGCTTTCTAAATTCCAGCTCATTCTTTTTCATAAAATGGTTTATGACAGGTTTTCATACGTGAGGACATATTCGCCTTAGAGAAGATGGTTGCAGAACATTTAAAAGGGAATTGTGAGTAATGCTTATCTATGACAAGGGATAAAACATGTGGCATCATCAAGTTATATGTCTAGATCAGGGGTAGGCAACCTTGGCTCTTTTATGACTCGTGGACTTCAACTCCCAGAATTCCTGAGCCAGCATGGCTGGCTCAGGAATTCTGGGAGTTGAAGTCCACGAGTCATAAAAGAGCCAAGGTTGCCTACCCCTGGTTTAGATAAAGGATCCATGAAAAAAATTACAAGAATCACAGCTACTAGTGCTTTTTAGGGCTTGGTAAAAATCTCTACAGTACTGTGAAAAATGCAGCAAGTTGTTTGTAAACCAAGTTGCACTTCTGAGGAAGCTAGCCTGGAATCCAAACTGTTCTACATTCCAAAAAGCACTTTGGCACCGTAAAACAGAAATATTTCATTTATATATTCTAGTGTATTAGGCTTACTCATCATTATAGTGAATGACTCATCCTGATCACCTCATAATTGGCACTGGTTTTTTTTTTTGAACTCCCTGAAAGAACTTTTGGTGAGTACATTCATAACACCGATACACCCAAAGGAGCTAACTGCCAGCTTGCCTTGTGCCAGCCTTCCCTTTCTCATAAATTAATCCTGTAAAAGAAGAGAACATCTAGCAGCAGTGAAGAAGGCCTGCTGTTTAAGAACAAAACCAGAAATCTATTTCATAAACTTTTCCAGGACAGCAATATATATTTCACCTGAACATGCAGACCCCAGAGAAAAATGTATTACACTATGACTATAACAAGCCTATGCTTAGCGGTATATTTTTTAACACCGGAACTTTGGGAGGATATTCATTTATAACAAACATAGTGCCATTTCTAGATAGAAAGTATCAAAGCTTTTTTTTTTGTCTAACAGGCGAAAATGGTCATAGTTTAAAATCTCACATATCCCAACTTGTTAAGCAAAATGACAGGTATGGACACAGAAAAATTATTCATTTGCTAACCTTTAGTGTGATAATTAAAGACCACTATATATTATCTTCAGGATCAGAAAGAAGTTGACACCATGTGATTTATTTAATCTTTGGCCTTGTGTGATCTTGAACCAACGTAGTTTATATATTAGCATTGTATGAACCACTCACTATGGCTTGTTTAACAAACCATGGTTAAAACAAAACTTCAGGTTAGGGTGAGGTATAGACAAGTATGCCTTTTAATATTGACTGTTAGCAGAGATGAGCTCAAAGGATTCTACTTCAATTACATCTTGCTTGTGGGCCTTCCACAGGCATCAGTGGATATTCTGCAAGCAAAATGCCAGACTACAGGCCTCTGATCTTAAATAAAGCATTACATTCCAATGTTCTTAAACTCAGACTTGCTGAAAAATGAGGTGGAGGTAATAAGAAAATATTAAGCTAAAAGAAGAAAATATTAAACCATGAGAGCTGAATAATACTTGGAGAAAGTATAGTGAGGTGTTCTTAGAAAAAGGAACTAAGAAGAAAGGAAGAGTTCATTTTTAATATTTGTTTAATTTTAATACATTGTAAGGGAATATTCTTTAGAAGGACAGTATAACACATTGAAACTGTCTTGTTACCACACTAAATGCTTTGTATCTGCATCTACCCCCAATCCATATTTTTCAGCTTTTATATATTTACAGATGGGAAATTTGAATATATATCACTGCTATGAATATTAACTAATTTACTTTCCCCCCCCCCCTACCCCAGTCATCTCTGTTCTTCCCTTTGAAGTCAGGTTCAATTCATGTTCTTAGCTGCAGGATTTTTCTTGTGTGCTGTGTACTGATGACATAAAAAAAAGATTCATGGTGATTTTTGCAGTTGAAACTGTAATGTGAAAATGGCCTAAGTTTTCGGAATGTACATTGGAAGTGTGTGTTTCATTTCCAAAATTATTCTGTCAATCCCTATTTTTTTTTATCTTGCACTTCTTGACTCTGTTTAGCAGGCAATGTCTTGTCAATATCTCATTCAGGTGTAACATGGAAAAGCTGAACTACCCCGGGCGAACAGCCAACCCTCCCTATGACTGACGCTCACTTAACTGAGCAAAGAGTAGCTTTGCTCGAAGCAGGAACTTGACTACACAAGAACCAGTAGTGACAGCAAGGGTATAGACCTGAATTCTAACATCACAGCTTGCAGCTTGTGCTCAAGCAAGTGGAACCAGTACTTTAGCTGAATGCTAAAAGGTTTCAGTGCTGTGCTTTATATGAAACCAGGGCACTTAGTAAAAGCAGCAGGACAGGTGCATCATTCATTCTGCTATAATTTAAAGCAATTACAATTGGATTAATTTTTTGATTGCACACACTCATACTCATTAAGTTATGGATATAAATAAGCCACTGCTATTTAAACAGAAATCATAATTTATTTGTAAATGTTGGAAAAGAAAATATGCAAAACTGATTAAATAATATAGCCAACTAAAATGCTGCAATTATCAGTTATCCTATAAAGGCAATATATTGTAGGGACCAGAGTCTAGAACTTTTTTTTACTATAGTTTCTGTAAACGTCTCAAATATCTCTACATTCTGTATAATGACCAGCATTTAAAAAGGAGCATAAAATAAGTTAAATGCTCACAGTTCATTCTGAAAAAAAATATAAATTTATATAATGATCATGTTTCCAATTAGTCATACATATTTGGAAATATACAAAGTTTGCTTTTTCAGATGCAATAGGGGAAATATCAGAGAGCTTTGAAATCAGGATAGTGAATGGCAGGCAGAACTTTTATCTTTATGTGTGCCTTTTAAGATTCCCCCAAACAGCTGGTTCTCCACTCTTCGGAAGATCAGCAAAATCAGGCTTCTAAATTGTATGGAGAGCCTTCATGGATAGGGGAGGCTTCCTATTACAGCTATCTTCCGTGTATTAATGGGATGCAGGGGGACAGAGTCAGAGTTATCCCCATTTTGGCTTGTAGAATACCCCTTCTTACAAACTCTAAAAAGAGGTCATGGAAAGCCAGAAGTAGCTTTTAAGTTTTATGAAAGAAAGATGAAATGTGAGTGTTACACATAGTCCTTGACTTACAACCAAAATTGAGCCTAACATTTCTGTTGCTAAATGAACGGTTGTTAAGTTAATTTCACCCCATTTTACGACTTTTCTTGCCACAATTGTTAAGTGAATCACTGCAGTTGTTAAGTTAGTAACATGGATTGTTAAGTGAATCTGGCTTCTCCATTGACTTTGTTCATCAAAAGGTCACCAAAGGAGATCACATGACCCGGGACACTGCAACTGTCATAAATATGACTCAGTTGCCAAGCATCTGAAATTTGTTCACATGACCATGGAGATGCTGCAATGGTCATAAGTATAAAAAATGGCCATAAGTCGTTTTTCAGTGCCGTTGTAACTTTGAATGGTCACTACATGAATTATTGTAAGTCAAGGAGTACCTGTATGTTCTAAGGACAGTGTGTTTAAATTAGAAGTGCTGGAAGGAAAAGTTTATATAGAATCAATACAAAATTTACATAGGAGAATGTGTAAAATATCTGACTATCTAAGATATACCCATATACAATATTTCTCAAACATTATGTTTCCACTGTGAAAACTAACAGTATGAAAGGCCATTACTGCACAATTCTTACTCATTTCAAAAGGAAGTTCTCAAAAATACGTAATGGCTTGTGTTCTACCTAGCACAGCATAGCTGGCTGAGGAATTCTGGGAGCTGAACTACACAAGTCTTAAAGTTGTCAAGGTTGCAGACCCCTGTTCTACATCATATAAATGTAGGTCAAAACCTGTGGTGGGATTCAGACAGTTCCCACCAGTTCAACAGAACCGGTAGTTAATTTTTTGTTGCCCAGGCCCAGAACGGACTTCCGGAAGCGGCATCCACACAGAGAACCAGTTGTTCACATATTTGAATCCCACCACTGGTCAAAACCACACCATTCTTCTAAAGCTACACGGAAATACTTCAAACCAAAATAAAAATATTAATAGAGATGACGACAAAGACAATGAAAACAAAGTCATTATGTCTGGGCATCACATAGCCTGCAAAGGTCTCAGAGATGATTTTAGTTAAGTGATGGATTTATACCTATAAATGGCATTTTAAGGATATGAAAAACAAGTTCTCCCTCACCCACTCACCCCTCCATGTCTCTGGATTCACCTGCATCTGGTCCATGTCACTGAATGCTCCTGAATTAAAAACAATATGCCAAATGTTGTTACTACCCCCAGCCTCATCCAAGACCAAATTCTAAGAACTCTGTTTTCTGATATTTTGTGCAAGCAAGTCGAACTGTCACATGCAATGCATGCTAAAGGCCACCGCCTTTGTCTTTTCCAAGTTCTGTCTGTTTCAGAGGCTAACATGCTGCAATTAGTCTAATTAATGTGAAACAATGAGCTGTGTTACCACTTATCAAATTGATTGTTCCCCTATCAAAACAAAACAGGCTGGCTTTTTGATGTAATTTCAAGAGATGATTTGAAATGTCATGTTGCTGCAAGCCAATTACCTTATGACTGCAGTCACGGTCAACAGAATACATAATTAGCAAGAGTTTGGGAAGGCTGCTTACTGCTAGTATGCTAATTAACTGTCTTTTGTCATAAAACAAAAAGGTTGTAGCTAGGGTTGTGAAATAGGTCTTTTTTATTTACATTTCTTTGTGCTTATCAATGTGAGGCATGACAATGCAAAAGAATAGAAAAAATTAATTCTGCTACTTCAGATTAATACTGAGCCACAAGGTCAGGCTTAATGTGGGGCTACGGTAATATTCAGGCTCCGTTTCATGCAACACTCAGGCTGTATATAATAACAGTCACAGGGGAAAATTAAACACAAAGTGAAGCTTATTCCCAAGACTCACTGAGACTTCCCTAATGAATCACAACATTAAACCAATATAATACTATTTTCCCCCCAAATTGTCTAAACATCCTGAAGGCTATCCTGCCAGTTCTAAATTATTCAGTGGCTAGTATCTGAACTGCTTTTACTACAGAACATAAAATAGCATCCTAGATTTGCATTCATTTCTTTTTGAAAGGTCTGTTAAGTAGCTATACTACAGAAATTTCTCAAACTACAGATAGTCCTCAAATTATCACAGTTCGTTTAGTGACCCTTCAAAGCTACAACAGCACTGAAAAAAGTAAGTTATGATCATTTTTTTCACATTTATGACTATTGGAACATTCCCATGGTCACTTGATCAAAATCCAGACACTTGACAACTGACTCATATTTATGATGCTTGCAGTGTCCCAAGGTCACATGATCCCCTTTTGCACCTTTCTGACAAGCAAGTCAATGGGGAAGCCAGATTCATTTTAACAACCATGTTACTAACTTAACAACTGCAGTGATTCACTTAATAACTGTGGCAGGAAAGGTCACAATTGCCTCACTTAACAACAGAAATTTTGGGGTTAATTGTGGTCGTAATTTGAGGTCTACCTGCACTGACTTATTCTGCAGTTGAGCCTTTGGGTTTTTTATATAAATTTCAAACATGAAATTTATATTTATATTTAAATTTATATTTAAATCACATGTTGACACAAGAGAGTATTTTTTTAATACAAGCGTTGACTTATGTCTTATGAGATCATATTTGAGCTCATCGCACTCCAAGCATCTATTTTTTTTGTGAAAGGGGCAGACTATATTAGATTAATATCAGTGATCAAATCTCCCTTAATTTTCTTCTCAACACAAAATTCATACTATAGCCAATTGGGCGGGGGGGACTGTGAACAGATATTAAATATACCCTCATTTCATTTCTAATCTAAAAGCTTGATTCTCTTGGGACAGTTTTTGCATTATTCTTATGGATTACCTAATGGCGGATATCTTGCACCTCAAACAAAAAGTACAATTTCTGGCCATATAAGAAGATCATTATATATAATATCATGTTCATAATGAAGATAAAATAGAGATGAAACTCTCCAGATTGTTCAAGGACCCAGGCAGGTTTACTGAAGGCACATTAAAAAGTCAAAATGACAGTATCATGACAAAACCTAATGTGGAACAAAATACACAATTTTTGGATTAAACAGGACTAAGGTGTTCTATAATATAAATGGAGCTATTAGGAAGGCCTTACCTTTTATACATTAAAAAAATGGAACACAAAAAGGGCCCCATCACAACTAATGCGTAGATTGATAGAGAAATGAGATTGTTCCTGAGATATTCAGAAACCAGGCTTTAAGGTTTGAAAGGGCATTATTGACACTGTAAATTTTGCTCAAATTTGTAACCAAATCAAACATTGAAGTATAATATGGCCCCAGATTCTTCAAGAGGTTTCCTAGTTTGAAAAACAGTAAAAAAAAATCTTTCTTTCTGTGAATGAGAACTTCAGTGCACTGATATCTAAGGAATTAATTGTCCAAAACAGTGGCTAGAAGAATTTCAATTTACTTCATTGTAGTCATATAATACATATATACATACTGGTGTATTTTAAAGGTTGTATCATAAAATTGAAAGACACACAAACACACAGACACACAGAGAGAGAGGGAGGGAGGGAGAGTGAGAGAGAGAGAAAAAATAAGAAGCTTGGCCCTTTCTGAAACAACTATTACTATTTTGAAAAGTTGAGCTTAATTTTAAATTAAAACATATTCCATTTCAGGTACCATTCCACTTTTTCTTCAGTAAATCATCATCATCGTCATCATCATCATCATCATCATCATCTACTGGAGAGACCAAACTGGCCTACAAGAAAGACCAAATGAAGAACAGAATAGAGGCATGGGAAAACAAAGCACTGCATGGCCAGTACATAAAAAAAATAGCTGGCAAAGCACATAATAACAAGACCTGGCAATGGCTAAGAGCAGGAAAATTGAAGAAAGAGACCGAGGGACTAATTCTGGCTGCACAAGACCAAGCCTTAAGGACAAATGCATACAAAGTCAAAATTGAGAAGATAGCAACAGACAGTAAGTGCCGCCTATGCAAAGAAGCTGAAGAAACAGTGGACTACCTGGTAAGCTGCTGCAAGAAGATCGCACAGACTGACTACAAGCAGCGGCATGACAAAGTAGCAACAATGGTGCATTGGAAGATCTGCAAGAAATATCATTTACCTGTAAGCAAGAATTGGTGGGATCATAAAATAGAGAAAGTCATAGAAAATGATAAAGTTAAACTGTTCTGGGACTTCAGAATTCAAACAGACAAGTACCTGCAACATAACACCCCGGACTTAACAGTTGTCGATAAAGACAAAAAAAGTCTGGATAGCGGACGTGGCAGTGCCTGGAGATGGCAGAATAGAGGAGAAAGAACTGGAGAAGATAACAAAATACAAAGACCTACAAATAGAAATAGAAAGACTGTGGCAAAAGCAAGCAAGGGTAGTACCAATAGTAATAGATGCCTTGGGTGCAATCCCAAAACAACTTGAGCACCACTTGAACACCATTGGCATTGACAAATTCGCCATTAGTCAATTGCAAAAGGCAGCCTTACTAGGAACTGCTTTCATCCTGCGACGATATCTGTAATACCATCAAATAATATCTGTAATACCACATCTGCCTATCCCAGGTCCTTGGTAAGGACTCGATAGGTAGACAAAATGCCAAATCCAGTCTGAACATCTGGCTGACTGTGTGATGATCCTTAATAATAATAATAATAATAATAATAATAATAATAATAATAATAATAATAATAATAATAATAATAATAATAATAATAATAATAATAATAATAAAAATAAAAATAAAAATAAAAATAATAATAATAAAAAAGTTGGAAGTGACCTTGGAGGTCATTTAGTCCAACCCCCTGCCCAGGCAGGAAACCCTATACCATTTCAGTCAAATGGTTGTCCAGTCTCTTCTTAAAAACTTCCAGGGTTGGAGCATTCATTGCTTCTGGAGGCAGTTTGTTCCACTGGTTAATTGTTCTAACTGTCAGGAAGTTTCTCCTTAGTTCTAGGTTGCTTCTCTCCTTGATTAGTTTCCATCCATTGCTTCTTGTCCTGCCTTCAGGCACTTTGGAGAATAGCTTGACTCCCTCTTCTTTGTGGCAGCCCCTGAGATATTGGAACACTGGAACACTGGAGATATATGTATATCTCATTTAAAGAATAAATATAATATTTTCCTGTATTTGTTTTTCCAGTTCTTTCATAGCTATCTGTTCAGTTATTTGGAGGGCTTTTTTCCCCTCCATCATTTGAAAAACCTATAACTTAATATGAAAACTATTTTCTCTTGCTGCTATCATTTACTAAAATCAATGTAATCATTCATGCCTAATAATAATGAGTAAAGAGATAATTAGTTTATCTCATTCTTGTTTTTAGTTTACATTTCATTATGCCATTACACTCTCCATAATTTTAATTTTTATATTCCATGAAAACTGTTTCATGGAATATTAAAGATATTAAAGATATTATATATATTAAATATATTAAAGATATTATAGATATTAAAGAAATCAAATACATATTACATATAATCAATCATAGTTAAGAAAAATCTCTTAAACCAAATCATAAATGTAAGCAAATCTTACTTAACAATGTTTTATAGACATTTGTATTATGATTTTGGTATTCTATCTGCTCTTTAGAATTGGCAAAAATTACAATACATTTAGTTTCTCTGTAACATTAGGATGTTATTGTATTTTTTAAGAAAATATGTGGCATTAATATTCTGCTACCAGAACAGATTTGGAGTAAGACCAATATTAAAGGAATCTGATTCTAAGAACTGGAGAAAATACAGACATCTTGAGTTTCAGTATCAGGGTCTATAACAGACATAGTATTCCATTATATCTATCTAATACTATCATGTATCTGCTGATTTTTATTTGACACAGCTTCACACTATAGATTTTTACCAAAAGTGTATTTGAGCCTGTATGGGTATACGAACGGAATTAATATTCGATCAAAAAAGCTGAGCTTCTGGAGATATGCAAATAGAGATCAACTGAGGATTTAATGGGTTTGTGTGTGTGTGTGAGAGAGAGAGAGAGAGAGAGAGAGAGATAAAGAAAGAGAAAGAAAAAGAAAAAAAGAAAGAGAAAGAGAAAGAGAGAGAGACTATTTTTATGGAAACTGCTGCAAGAATTAGGGTCATCTGGAAGAGATTTAACAGGGAAGCAGCATTCAGCTTTTCTCTGAGCCCTTGAGGTAGTCCCTTATGAATGTTGCTCCCTTATGCAGCTTCAAGAGATCCAGTTTTCATCTACTAGTTCCAGTTCAGTGATGGCAAACCTTTTGGGCTCAGTGTGTCAAAAATTTGGAACATGCCTAACTTAACTCTGCTGTTGTGTCACATACATATACACATACCGAACAAAAGAGAAACAATTCTCTATCTCCCCCCTCCCCCTCATCTAGGCTGCCCTTAACAATGACCCTTGGCAGCCATGCTGAAACTGGACCAAAAATAGGGACCAAAGCTTCAACTTCAGCCATAACACAACCACTCAAAAAGTCCATGTCATGTCATGCATGAGCGTTGGATAATGGTACAATTGCCTAATGGCCCAGCATTCCTCATGAGTATCTGTCATGAGCTACAAGGGCAATTTGGAAATAAACCTCCGTTTGGTTATCAATGACAGACACTCACAGATATACAACTTTTATTATACACATTAGAAAACTACAACATTACATTACTTTTCAACATAATCGCCATTCAAATTGAGGCACTTGTCATAACATCTTACAAGGTTTGAAATTCCTTAGAAATAGTCGCTTGGCACCAAATCTGAGCTATGTGGGTGTGTGATCAAAAACATCCCAACAGAACTGCTTCAAAAGTTCTTGGGTGTGTCACCGCATCGAAAGTCAGCATGCCCCAACACTTGTTATGGATGGCTCATCTGAGTTTTCGTTAACGTTTCATAGTAGACTTCTGCATTGATGGTTGAACCATGCTGCATGAACTTCACTAGCAGTACTCCTTTGGCATCTTCACATTTGGCAGTATTTTCTATGGCACCACTTCCGGTGTGGTGTTGGTTCATGATAATGCTTGCCTGCACACCACTAGACGGATCCAAGAACTTTTGAAGCAGTTCCATTGGGATGTTTTTGATCACCCCCCATAGCCCAGATTTGGCGCCAAGCAACTACAACTAAGGAATTTCAAACCTTGTAAGACATTATGACAAGTGCCTCAATTTGAATGGTGATTATGTCAAAAAAATAATGTAATGTTGTAGTTTTCTAATGTGTACAATAAAAGTTCTGTATCTGCGAGTGTCTGTCATTGATAACCAAATGGAGGCTTATTTCTGAATTGCCCTCGTACTTCAGGAACTTTCTGTTCATGGGTCCCTACAGTCTACTCAAGGCTTCTCTGAGTCACCCAAGGGCTTCATTCTTAATGCAGCTTTGGTGAATGGTCTCCTGTACCCTCGCAGCCTCTGAAAACCATGCAAGAGCACACTCTGTTCTCTTGTGATTTAGAGGGTCTAGAGGCCACGTGAGAGCACACCCCATTCCCATGCAGCCTTCAGAGCTTCTAAAAATCATGAGAAAACAGGGTGTGCTTTTAAGAATAGTTGTTGTTGAGTGTTGATGAACACTGGCATGTTACCCAAAACATTGTGGCATGCGACCTTTGACACAAGTGCCATAGGCTTATCACTACTGTTTTGGTTTTCCTGCTGCCTACACGTGAAAGCTGATTCGTGACTTAAAGCTCACTACAGGATCCAATGTGGGTTGGTCACTGGGACCAGAAGTTCAGTCTTCTGATATTTCGGATTCCATCCACAGGGAATTTCTCTCTCATACATTCTGGTGAGAGAGAAGTTCTCTTGAGGATGGGCTCCAGCATGAGTCCAAAAGCTCAGAAGACTAAACCTCTGGTCTTGATGACACGTATATTTGTCTTCATTCATTGAAGAATGAATGAAGCTCTTTTTCAGCTCTAGAAAGACAACAAAAGCTAACAGAAATGCTTTTCTCTGTTAGTGGAAGCAAAGTTTTGAATGAAGGACTATAAACAAATATTGCCTATAGTTTGATTCTTCACTCGGAATCAAGAAAAGTAACACTTGCTAAAGTTTCAATGTTCATTTCAGATATTCACTTCTCAATAGTTTAGATCAGCGGTTCTCAACCTATGGGTCGCGACCCCATTTGGGGTCGATCGACCATTTCACAGGGGTCGCCAAGCAAGGCTGTCCGCCATTTTTTTCCCCTTTTTCGGCGGGTGCCTTACCTCCCTTGGGCTGGGCCAGCTGGTGGTAGGCCTGCTCCGTCTCTACCGCTTGCCAGCTACGCCTCGGCCGGCACAGGGGGCGGAACCACGCATGTGCGGCGCTCCCGGGCAGGGAAAGACCTCAACTTGCGACCGGTTGGGTAGTCCTCGACTTATGACCGGTTTAGTCCTCGACTTACGACCGGTTTAGTCCTCGACTTATGACAGGTTGGGGGTCGCGGCATTAAAAAGGTTGAGAACCACTGGTTTAGATTCTTCCTGTTTGGTAGCATCATTTGCTATTTTTATGGCTTCTAGTTGAGCATGATATATCATTCTCTAAATCGGTTGGAAAACCTTAAACTATATCCACATACTTTGAAAAGTCATGCTTTTAAATTAAAAGCAAAATAAACAGGTAATATGATTGCTCAAGGTTCTTTTTAAAATAATCATCATTGTTTTTTCTACCCTTTTAAAAATGTCCATTTTCCCCATTCTAGATATTATTGATACTAGTCTCATTGTGCTCTTGTGGTAACAATAGCCCTGTTAGTGGGAAATACCTTAAAAATACTTTATTTGGGCTTTTAACACACCTGAAAAGTTAAGCAAAAATAACTCTGGCACCATAAGCCCTGTCTAACAAGGTGTTGAGCACTAACTCCCAAGGGAGAAATTGTGTTTTTTTTTCATTGTACAGATTAGACACAAGTACTCAAACAGGACACAGAGGAAATATGATGGGACAAGAAGTGAACAATCCCAGAAGACACCTTGTTCAAATGTCACTCAGACATAGTGCTTCTACCACTTTTCACATAGCTAAAGATCTCTTTATGTCAGAACAAATTGGGCAATTCTTACATCTTTTTACGTTTCTCTGACTTCAGTATGATGAGTGCAGGGAATGAGAAAGACTAGAGGGGGGGCTGGAAAAACAGAGAGAAAGGGAGTGTGAAGAGACAGTTGGGTTGACATGAAAGCATTGTGACACAGTATAGGCCTAAATACTAATATACACTTCCTACAATCATGGTAAGAATAGCAGCTACTAGTCTTCCAACAGCTGAATCAAATTAGTTCTCTGTTTTCTAAAGGCTCCAGAGACTTCTTCAGGAATATGTTCATTCTGTATAAAAGACCAAAAGGATGCTAATATGTAATTTAAATTTCTTTTGTTCTATTTTACAGATTTCATATCTAAGCCTAATATTTGGCTGTAAAATGTAGATTGTAAAATCCCAGATATTTTTAAATTTCAAATAAGCTTCTATCTCTCAACCTCAGTTGATCTAAAGTAATAGTATTATTTACTGGTCTTAAATGCATTGGAGTAATTACTGAACAAATATAAAGTATTGCAGAAATTCAGTGTGACTATTTCCTATTGCCTATAGGTTAGTTCTAGACTCAGATGCACAAATGTAACTTTCATTTCAGTCAAGACATATGAGTTTAGATCTAACCCGAGGATTTTATCTAGAAGCACCCAATTAAAATGTACAGTATATGGATTTAATTGACATCTGGACAGTAATGCAAATACTTGTCAGGGAATCAATATAGACCACTAGACAATATCTAAACAGGAGCTGAATGGTCAGTAATAAATATGAGAGGGGGCTTTTAAAGTCCTGGCATCACTTCAAAAGCCCTGCCAACCATCACCAGTTCAGGTAGCAATTATGCAAGAAAAACAAGGGACATTTTAACACATTTCTGTTGTGCCTTGCTTTCCTGAGGACATAAGTTGTGTTTGTTAATAATCTACAGAAGAGGCTAAAAAACTAAAACAATGACCAATATATATAGGAAAATACAAACAGGAGTTCCCAATAGATTATATAACCTACAGGTATAAATAGTTTCAATGCATGGAAATCTTTCTATTTAAAACTTTGAGTTTCCAATTTTTTTACAATGTATTCCCTATTTTGTTAAGAATGATTCGTTCTTAAAGTTTCATTTTATCATTTTTTCAAAATGAATTTATTCAACTAGGAAATTGTTAAATAGCTGCACATCTCATTTGTAGTTATGCAGCCAGTAATACTGACCAACAACAAAAACAGTGTATAATAAACCATGCATGAATTTGGTTTTCCTAAAAGAAGAGTCTTTATGAACAAAATAGCATTCATTTTGCAGGTGTTTAACAAAGATAAGCTGAAAGGGGAATGTCTATTTTGAATTTGGTTATGGCAAAAAAAAATGAGGATGTTAAAAAAATCTTTTAAAGTCATTATATAAAGAACGTAATGATATAAATAACATTTTTATAGTATTGTGAAAAGGAATAAAAATGTTCAAAAATTCAGAATGATGCCAAAGCATTGCATTTAACTATATTATTCTGGAATACTCAAAAGAGATGTGCCACTTATTTGTCTGTCTGTTTTTAAATCTATTTTGAGCTTATCAAGACACAGTGACAAGTCTGAATAGGAAGCAATATACATTTCCAAGAAAAAGAAGCATTTCAAATGAAAACCCTTTATTTGTCCAGACAGCCTTGGTTATTAAGCTATGTAGAAAATGGTGTAAGTTAATAAACAACACAAAGCCCTTTTAACTTCTTGGGATAATTGAACTGGGGGGGGGGGTCCTGTACTTCAAATCTATTAGTAAGAAACACCAGTTTTGGATTCATTTAGAATTATCTAGCTTTCTATTTTGGACAACAATGACCAGATATATTATCATACTTTCTAATGAAAAGCAGAGAGAGCTTTAAAAAATCTATGAAAAAGTTCACCTTAATTATCGCAGTAGACTCTTTTAATTAAACAACAAACAAAATCTGGTGAGGCAGCCAATCTACACCATTGTTAAAATGGACTTCAGGATTTCAGGTACATGCATTTAATATTATTGTTTTTTTCTTCTTCTACAGGATTGTCACACAAGTTCATTTTCATTCAGGTTGGGCCTAAGGGAGATTCTGTCTTCCATCTGCAGTTTCCCCACTTCAGTCACAGCAGAATTTGGGTTGGTGTAAAGGGCTGCTAGTAAAAGGGGGGGAGGGAAACCCCTTTGAAATGAATGTGAGATCTGTTATTGAAAAAAAGAAAAAGATCCAAGCTAATGACTTTAAAGTAGAACAAAATGCAAATAAATAAAATGAATAATCCTGGGGAGAAGTAAGACTGAAAATGGACAGCTGGTTCAAGACCATCCGACCAGTTCCATGAAGGCACAGGGTTCTCTTAGCTATCCACAATGTTTGGCCAAGGCACAATATCTGTTCCTGCAATCGGGAAGCAGTCCCACAAGAAGTAGTGTACTTCATTTCATACTAGTCCCCTGCTGTCTTGTAGCCTTTTAAATCCCGAGCTTATACTGTACTTCTAAGTCTGTCAGTGTTTCATCATAGTTCAATTTCAATTAAACCATTTTGCATTTAAGGCCCAGCAATGTAACTGAAAGTAGATTGGGGCTCATTATCTCCATAAATCTGAAGTAATATACTAGTCTCTCAAGACATTACTTCATTTTCATAACTAGGAGAAGATTTCATTTCTGTGGATTTGTGTTAAAAGTAATTTGGAAACTTTGCAACATGATATTACTTACCATAAAATCTAAGAGCAATGAATGTATCATAAGGGGCAACTTCATGTGTTCTTTGTATCTAATTCTCCCATCTTAATTACTGAGGGAATTAAAGTGTGCTGTATTCTTAAGCACTGTAAAGAATTAGCTCATTTAAGAAATTGATGAGAAAATATTATTTCAAAATAACCTTTTTACTTTCCCATTTCCATTTTTTTCCTTAAAATTATGGCCTCTGTGTTTGTATCAGGGGAAGCATATAAACCATACATAAACTGCCATAATATTTATCCAAAAGTATTGTCCTTGTTTAGACCTTCAAGTAGTGTTCGATATGATACTAAAATAAGGGTTTTAATATTTATTTTTTATCTGACTATATTTAAGAACAAGACGAAAACGTTTTAACCAATTTTTCGGGTAATTACGTGTTATGACATGGGTATGTCGTTATCATCAACAGATATTGTATAACGTATACGTCTTACCATAAACAAGTGGTGAACTGCTTACATATATTTGATTTCCCTGATATAGAATTATTTTGTTAATTCCAGTTCTGAAATTAGTTGCACAATTTAAGATATTTAATCATATTATGGTTTTCCCCTCCCCTTTTATAACTAGTCTGAGTGAGGTTTCAGAAATGCTATTCCTGAGTGAGCATCAAGAATTGAGCTAATTAAACACACACTATTAATATAGAATTGAAAAAAATTGATCTTATATCCCTGGAAGAGTGTTCTTGGCATTAAGAAGCGGTTAAGCCTTTTGGAGTTGATAAACTCTAGAATCTAGCCACTAAGTAATCATTGAAAAATTGAGAGTAGATGTTCTTTGAAATTTAGTAAAGATAACTGATATTCTATTATTCATATAATTGGAAAAAAGGAAAGGGAGAAATATTGGACAGAAAATTAAAATATAACTAAATATGCACAGAAATATGAAATTAAATAGTATTGAGAAACTATGTTCTTATATTTATTAGTTCTGTTACTGTTATCCATTGCCCTAAAGAAACTGTTATAATGATATTAGCATATTTTAAAAATAACTAACTTTAAAAACATACTGGGTATGGAAAAATTTGCTTCAAATTCCACATTCAGTTATAAGCTTTGCTAACTTTAATATTATTTTGAGATTGGGTTTAATAAACTTGATCAGAAAAATGATGGAAAAAATAATACAGACAGTGTAAGGAGAGAGGGGATTTTCCCATCTCCACCTCCCAATTTAAACTATTATCATTTGTCAACTCTCAGACAATCCTACTAGCAGAAACAGAAGACCCAAATCCCATTAGTACATGCAATTATTTATGAAATTATTTATTACTGAATTCTAGCTGAAATTCTGCCTGTATTTTCCTCAATATGACTTTTCTGAAAAGCACCAGAAAATACTATACTTTTTATTATTATTATTATTATGGTACCCTTTGATATGTTAGGAAATTTATCATAGCATCTGTCTTGTTACCATCTTCTTTCCCCTATGAAATATAACTTTTTTCCCTTCAGTTTCTTTATTCCCCTTACAGTAAAAGACCAGTCATTCATTCATATTCATATATTCTCTTCTGAAATCATTGTTATTTGTCTACCTGCTATAGATAGATTAAACATTTATCTCAACTAGAAATTCAATGTAACAGCCATGTTTGAATTAGAACTGTGATATAATTTCAAAGGCTATTTTTTCAGCAGCCAATACCTATTTCAGTTTATTCCTTTTGCATTTCTCTTGTTCAAAAAGTCATAAAGAACCATTATTTCAACTATAACAAAATCTATTTTGTTGCTGCTATTGTTTCATTCATTCTCTGCATTAGTAACTGGATAAATATTCACCTGCATGGTTTCTGGAGTACTGATGGCCATGAAACTCAAGCTTCATAGAAGAAAGCACTGTTAATTGTTGGCTGATTTATGGGGTATCCTCAATGTAATGCCCACACAGCTAATTGGGAGGAGCTCCGTATATCTTAGTGAAGTGTTTTCCTAGTAATGAGCTAAAATAGATTAAGTAACTGATGGAGGCATAACATCTGCTTGAAATCCAGGACAGTGGAATCAAGATTCAGTGCCAATATATGACCTGATATATTGACCTGTAAGGCCACTATTTTGACTTACATTATAACCATTAGTAATAATTACATTGAAAACATTCTTGGAAATGGGATGGCATACAAGTAGTAGTAGAATAGGAATTTTAAATTGGCACTGAAGATCATATGACATGATGGTCTTTGTGTTACACCGACTATTTTTTCCTATAAAATCTGTGATCCTAGATGCAAGATTTTTAGTTTGTTTTGCTTTCCCATCAACACCCTGTCTTCTAAAACTGTGACTGCCATTTTCCTTGATGGGCTTCCAAAGAGCCTTAAAAGCACAGATCTTTGAGACTGCATTTGGGGACAATGAGAATTCACTTATCCCAATGGGTAGTGCCATTAGGGAATGCAGTGATTTTGACTGAGTGTGGATGTATTTCAATAGTTGTTGTCATTTGATTTAAAACACTAGAGCTGTTTGGAGTTAAGTGACAAGCCACAGGGAGTAAACAAACTATATTTAGATTAAAACACTTTTCCTATAAAAGCTGATCTGTGACCATTTATATACCCTACTGTTAATTATAACAAATTACGTATTTAAGCACAGTTAAACTCTTCACATATTTACACTTCAGATAGAATTGGGGTGATGTGAGAATAAACTATTTAATCCGTTAGTCTAAAGATAAATGTACTAAATAAATATATAAATGTCAATAGAAAATCCCCCTTTTAAAAGGAAAAAACCCTATAATAGTAAACACATAGATGCTATACTTCAGATATGTTTTATGATTTCCTCTATTAATTAGCAACTGCTTAACCTGAATAAGGAAGTGGATGCTCTCTAGCATGAGAAAGAGATGGTGTTCTGTTTATGTCTGTCTATTGTCTGTCTATATTTTGAAATTTTCTTCAAGATAAATACTTAGCATACTATCGTCCAGGAATATTATTTCAGATGGTCACATAGTTTAAAATTGTTGGTCTCAAAGAAGTGGACAGAGCCCTCAGAACTGTGCACCCAACCACTTATTTACTAGATCCGTGTCATGCTGGCTGGTTAAAGCATCCCAGGAGGTGATGCATGTTGGGTCCCAGGAATGGTAAATTCATCCCTGAAGGTTCTCTATGCTTAAGGATGCAGTTATCCAACCCACCTTAAGAAGACCTCATTGGATATGATAGTGTGGGATAATTTGCAACACAGAACTTTTATTTTGGAAGAAATGTTGTGAAAAAGGTAGAAAGCAAGCAGCTTCAGTGGGCCTTGGAGAAAATGAACTATGTGGATCTTTTCAGTCAGTTTTCAGACCTGGGTATAGTACTAAGACAGCATTAACTGTACTTGTAAATAACCTAATGATGGGACTGGATGCAGAAGTTCAGCTATACTGACTTTCCTTATTCTCTTGGGGAAGAGAAATATCCTTCTGAACCAGCTGAAGGGATTAGGAAGTGGGGGTTGGCACTATGGTGCTTTTATTCCTTCCTATGGCTGATTCCATAGTTGTTGAAAAGGGGAACAATCCAACCTTGACTCTTGTTCTGTGGAGTATCTCAGGGATCAATTCTCTCCTTGCTGTCATATAAAAACTATATGGAGTCACTGAGTGAGGTGCTCAGTATGGGGTTTGGTATCACCAGTATCCTAAAATGATATCTAATTATATATCCATTCTCCTGATTGCCCAGGTGAAGCTGTCAGAGTTTTGATTCAGTGTCTTAAAGTTGTGAGGGTCTGAACAGGGAGGAACACATTGAGGCCCAATTCTATAAAGACTGAGTGGCCATGGGTTTTAAGGCCTTCTTGGTCCAGGGATTTTCTCTCTCCAGTTCAGAATGTAGTTATATTCCTTTAGACAAATCCCATGAAGAATTTGGAAGTCCTCCCAAGTTCACAACTCCTGGTAGAAGAACAGGTGGCAGTCCTGGCTTGAAGGGTATTTGCATACATCTATCTTCTCTGTCAGCTGTGACTATTCCTGGTTTGGGATTGCTGCTCAGATATCACTCCTTTATTGTTCTGTTAGACATATAGTTAGAAGAATATTGATGTAAATAGCAACTTTTTATTATCCTGATATCAATTCCATTTCCATAGCGTAAAGATATATGTGTGGGGTAAGAACACGTTTGAAATATTTTTCTCATTTTTTGAAATGTCATTTAATACCAAAATAACTGGTATTGTTGTTATTCAGAAGATAAAATTTGAATAAATTGAATAAGTAAATATTTGTTCTCTATTTCCCATAAGAAACTATTTTCTTTTTTTAAAAAAAGCAGAAAAGGACAAAACAAAAAGTGTTGTTGTTAGTTGTGAAGTCATGTCCGACCCATCACGACCCCATGGACAATGTTCCTCCAGGCCTTTCTGTCCTCTACCATCTTCTGGAGTCCATTTAAGCTCACGCCTACTGCTTCAGTGACTCCATCCAGCCACCTCATTCTCTGTCGTCCCCTTCTTCTATTGCCCTCAATCTTTCCCAGCATTAGGCTCTTCTCCAGTGAGTCCTTCCTTCTCATTAGGTGGCCAAAGTACTTGAGTTTCAACTTCAGGATCTGGCCTTCTA
>NW_015387786.1:0-7649 GCF_001527695.2 Protobothrops mucrosquamatus | reverse complement strand
TCTTTGGAATTGGAATGTAAACTGACCTTTTCCAATCCTGTGGCCACTGTTGAGTTTTCCAAATTTGCTGGCAAATTGAGTGTAGCACTTTTACTGCATCGTCTTTTAAGATTTTGAATAGCTCAGCTGGAATACTGTCACCTCCACTAGCTTTGTTGTTGCTCAGCTTTCCTAAGGCCCATTTCACTTCACATTCTAGTGTGTGACTCGAGGTCAGTGACCACCCCATCGTGGTTATCAGGGACACTAAGCTCGTTCTTGTATAGTTCTTCTGTGTAATTTTGCCACCTCTTCTTAGTTTCTTCTGCCTCTGTTAGGTCCCTGCCATTTTGGTCCTTTATCATGCCCATCTTTGCATGAAACGTTCCCTTCATATCACCAATTTTCTTGAAGAGATCTCTGGTTCTCCCTATTCTATTGTTTCCTTCTATTTCTTTGCACTGTTTATTTAAGAGGGCATTCTTATCTCTTCTAGCTATTCTCTGGAATTCTGCATTCAGTTGGGTGTATCTTTCTCTTTCTCCCTTGCCTTTCACTTCCCTTCTTTCCTCAGCTATTTGCAAAGCTTCCTCAGACAGCCATTTTGCTTTCTTGCATAGATATTAAATGAACAAAACATAATAAAGCTAAAGAAAGAGGTTAGCATGACTCATTTTCTGAAATCTTAAACCTTTGGGAAGTGTTTTCTTTATTATTATAACTTTTTCCTCTGTTATTGGTTATTTCACTATATTAATCACATTTTTTTTCTTCACTCAGAAATATTAACAGGACCAAATTATAAAATCTACTCTTTTTTCCTATTTAATCCTAAAGCTAGAAGAGAATTTTTTTCACATATAATTTTTCAAATTAAAACTGGTTCCTAAAGAGAAAAAAAGCATTCTGAAAGAGCTTTGTGTTCTGACAGCTTCCTTTTAATGAAATGCAACTCAGATGGATGTGCTTCTGGCCTGTATGTGGTATTTGGAAAAAGACATTTCAAATCATTCTGAAAGTACCCCAAAGAAGACGTAAAAGCATCTTGAAAAATTAATTAAAGGCACATTGCTGTTAGTGCCAAGAAAATAATAAAAGTTCAGAGATTAGGAGAGAAGCATATCTTTTGAATTGTAAAATAGGNTTATAAATAGGTTTTCATAACAGGAACAAATCTGGAAGTTCATCACAAGCTATACTATGATTTTATTCCCAAAATTATAAATAAAAAATAGACTGATATAAATTCTTGTTCTGCTTTTGCAAAATTGGTTAAAAAGCCCATTAATGCACAATACTGTACCCATACAGCAATAGTAGTTGTCTATAACATATTGCATATGATCTTACCATAAACAAGTGGTGAACTGCTTACATATATTTGATTTCCCTGATATAGAATTATTTTGTTAATTCCAGTTCTGAAATTAGATACACAATTTAAGATATTTAATCATATTATGGTTTTCCCCTCCCCTTTTATAACTAGTCTGAGTGAGGTTTCAGAAATGCTATTCCTGAGTGAGCATCAAGAATTGAGCTAATTAAACACACACTATTAATATAGAATTGAAAAAAATTGATCTTGTATCCCTGGAAGAGTGTTCTTGGCATTAAGAAGCGGTTAAGCCTTTTGGAGTTGATAAACTCTAGAATCTAGCCACTAAGTAATCATTGAAAAATTGAGAGTAGATGTTCTGTGAAATTTAGTAAAGATAACTGATATTCTATTATTCATATAATTGGAAAAAAGGAAAGGGAGAAATATTGGACAGAAAATTAAAATATAACTAAATATGCACAGAAATATGAAATTAAATAGTATTGAGAAACTATGTTCTTATATTTATTAGTTCTGTTACTGTTATCCATTGCCCTAAAGAAACTGTTATAATGAGATTAGCATATTTTAAAAATAACTAACTTTAAAAACATACTGGGTATGGAAAAATTTGCTTCAAATTCCACATTCAGTTATAAGCTTTGCTAACTTTAATATTATTTTGAGATTAGGTTTAATAAACTTGATCAGAAAAATGATGGAAAAAATAATACAGACAGTGTAAGGAGAGAGGGGATTTTCCCATATCCACCTCCCAATTTAAACTATTATCATTTGTCAACTCTCAGACAATCCTACTAGCAGAAACAGAAGACCCAAATCCCATTAGTACATGCAATTATTTATGAAATTATTTATTACTGAATTCTAGCTGAAATTCTGCCTGTATTTTTTCTCAATATGACTTTTCTGAAAAGCACCAGAAAATACTATACTTTTTATTATTATTATTATTATGGTACCCTTTGATATGTTAGGAAATTTATCATAGCATCTGTCTTGTTACCATCTTCTTTCCCCTATGAAATATAACTTTTTTCCCTTCAGTTTCTTTATTCCCCTTACAGTAAAAGACCAGTCATTCATTCATATTCATATATTCTCTTTTGAAATCATTGTTATTTGTCTACCTGCTATAGATAGATTAAACATTTATCTCAACTAGAAATTCAATGTAACAGCCATGTTTGAATTAGAACTGTGATATAATTTCAAAGGCTATTTTTGCAGCAGCCAATACCTATTTCAGTTTATTCCTTTTGCATTTCTCTTGTTCAAAAAGTCATAAAGAACCATTATTTCAACTATAACAAAATCTATTTTGTTGCTGCTATTGTTTCATTCATTCTCTGCATTAGTAACTGGATAAATATTCACCTGCATGGTTTCTGGAGTACTGATGGCCATGAAACTCAAGCTTCATAGAAGAAAGCACTGTTAATTGTTGGCTGATTTATGGGGTATCCTCAATGTAATGCCCACACAGCTAATTGGGAGGAGCTCCGTATATCTTAGTGAAGTGTTTTCCTAGTAATGAGGGGGGATTTTTTCCAGCTAAAATAGATTAAGTAACTGATGGAGTCGTAACATCTGCTTGAAATCCAGGACAGTGGAATCAAGATTCAGTGCCAATATATGACCTGATATATTGACCTGTAAGGCCACTATTTTGACTTACATTATAACCATTAGTAATAATTACATTGAAAACATTCTTGGAAATGGGATGGCATACAAGTAGTAGTAGAATAGGAATTTTAAATTGGCACTGAAGATCATATGACACGATGGTCTTTGTGTTACACCTACTATTTTTCCCTATAAAATCTGTGATCCTAGATGCAAGATTTTTAGTTTGTTTTGCTTTCCCATCAATACCCTGTCTTCTAATACTGTGACTGCCATTTTCCTTGATGGGCTTCCAAAGAGCCTTAAAAACATAGATCTTTGAGACTGCATTTGGGGACAATGAGAATTCACTTATCCCAATGGGTAGTGCCATTAGGGAATGCAGTGATTTTGACTGAGTGTGGATGTATTTCAATAGTTGTTGTCATTTGATTTAAAACACTAGAGCTGTTTGGAGTTAAGTGACAAGCCACAGGGAGTAAACAAACTATATTTAGATTAAAACATTTTTCCTATAAAAACTGATCTGTGACCATTTATATACCCTACTGTTAATTA
The DNA here is from genome assembly GCF_001527695.2 of Protobothrops mucrosquamatus. NCBI lineage: Eukaryota > Metazoa > Chordata > Lepidosauria > Squamata > Viperidae > Protobothrops > Protobothrops mucrosquamatus. Next base: position 4,141 of record NW_015387786.1, on the reverse strand, counting down.
TAACAAATTACGTATTTAAGCACAGTTAAACTCTTCACATATTTACACTTCAGATAGAATTGGGGTGATGTGAGAATAAACTATTTAATCCATTAGTCTAAAGATAAATGTACTAAATAAATATATAAATGTCAATAGAAAATTCCCCTTTTAAAAGAAAAAAAACCTATAATAGTAAACACATAGATGCTATACTTCAGATATGTTTTATGATTTCCTCTATTAATTAGCAACTGCTTAACCTGAATAAGGAAGTGGATGCTCTCTAGCATGAGAAAGAGATGGTGTTCTGTTTATGTCTGTCTATATTTTGAAATTTTCTTCAAGATAAATACTTAGCATACTATCGTCCAGGAATATTATTTCAGATGGTCACATAGTTTAAAATTGTTGGTCTCAAAGAAGTGGACAGAGCCCTCAGAACTGTGCACCCAACCACTTATTTACTAGATCCGTGTCATGCTGGCTGGTTAAAGCATCCCAGGAGGTGATGCATGTTGGGTCCCAGGAATGGTAAATTCATCCCTGAAGGTTCTCTATGCTTAAGGATGCAGTTATCCAACTCACCTTAAGAAGACCTCATTGGATATGATAGTGTGGGATAATTTGCAACACAGAACTTTTATTTTGGAAGAAATGTTGTGAAAAAGGTAGAAAGCAAGCAGCTTCAGTGGGCCTTGGAGAAAATGGACTATGTGGATCTTTTCAGTCAGTTTTCAGACCTGGGCATAGTACTAAGACAGCATTAACTGTACTTGTAAATAACCTAATGATGGGACTGGATGCAGAAGTTCAGCTATACTGACTTTGGGGAAGAGAAATATCCTTCTGAACCAGCTGAAGGGATTAGGAAGGGGGTGGGGTTGGCACTATGGTGCTTTTATTCCTTCCTATGGCTGATTCCATAGTTGTTGAAAAGGGGAACAATTCAACCTTGACTCTTGTTCTGTGGAGTATCTCAGGGATCAATTCTCTCCTTGCTGTCATATAAAAACTATATGGGGTCACTGAGTGAGGTGCTCAGTATGGGGTTTGGTATCACCAGTATCCTAAAATGATATCTAATTATATATCCATTCCCCTTATTGCCCAGGTGAGGCTGTCAGAGTTTTGATTCAGTGTCTTAAAGTTGTGAGGGTCTGAACAGGGAGGAACACATTGAGGCTCAATTCTATAAAGACTGAGTGGCCATGGGTTTTAAGGCCTTCTTGGTCCAGGGATTTTCTCTCTCCAGTTCAGAATGTAGTTATATTCCTTTAGACAAATCCCATGAAGAATTTGGAAGTCCTCCCAAGTTCACAACTCCTGGTAGAAGAACAGGTGGCAGTCCTGGCTTGAAGGGTATTTGCATACATCTATCTTCTCTGTCAGCTGTGACTATTCCTGGTTTGGGATTGCTGCTCAGATATCAGTCCTTTATTGTTCTGTTAGACATATAGGTAGAAGAATATTGATGTAAATAGTAACTTTTTATTATCCTGATATCAATTCCATTTCCATAGCGTAAAGATATATGTGTGGGGTAAGAACACGTTTGAAATATTTTTCTCATTTTTTGAAATGTCATTTAATACCAAAATAACTGGTATTGTTGTTATTCAGAAGATAAAATTTGAATAAATTGAATAAGTAAATATTTGTTCTCTATTTCCCATAAGAAACTATTTTCTTTTTTTAAAAAAAGCAGAAAAGGACAAAACAAAAAGTGTTGTTGTTAGTTGTGAAGTCATGTCCGACCCATCGCGACCCCATGGACAATGTTCCTCCAGGCCTTCCTGTCCTCTACCATCTTCTGGAGTCCATTTAAGTTCACGCCTACTGCTTCAGTGACTCCGTCCAGGCACCTCATTCTCTGTCATCCCCTTCTTCTATTGCCCTCAATCTTTCCCAGCATTAGGCTCTTCTCCAGTGAGTCCTTCCTTCTCATTAGGTGGCCAAAGTACTTGAGTTTCAACTTCAGGATCTGGCCTTCTAAAGAGCAGTCAGGGTTGATCTCTTCTAGGACTGACTGGTTTGATCGCCTTGCAGTCCAAGAGACTCGCAGGAGTCTTCTCCAGCACCCTAGTTCAAAGGCCTCAATTCTTTGGCGCTCAGCCTTTCTTATGGTCCAGCTTTCACAGCCATACATTGCAACTGGGAAAACCATGGCCTTGACTATATGTACTTTTGTTGGCAGGGTGATGTCTCTGCTTTTTATTATGCTGTCTAGATTTGCCATAGCTTTCCTCCCCAGGAGCAAGTGTCTTTTAATTTCTTGGCTGCAGTCCCTATCTGTGGTGATCTTGGAGCCCAGGAAGATAAAATCTGTCACTACCTCCATTTCTTCCCCATCTATTTGCCAGCAATTGAGAGGGACGGGTGCCATGATCTTGGTTTTCTTAATGTTGAGTTTCAAGCCAACTTTTGCACTCTTCTACTCTTCTTCTTCACCCACATCAAGAGGCTCTTTAGTTCCTCTTCACTTTCTGCCATTAGAGTAGTATCATCTGCATATCTTAGGTTGTTGATATTTCTCCTGGCAATCTTAATTCAAACTCTGATTCATCTAGCCCTGCCTTTCTCATGATGTGCTCTGCATATAAGTTAAATAGGCAGGATGACAGAATACAGCCTTGTCGGACTCCTTTCCCAATTTTGAACCAATCAGTGGTTCCGTGTCCAGTTCTCACTGTTGCTTCTTGACCCGCATATAGGTTTCTCAAGAGACAAATAAGATGGTCTGGTACTCCCATCTCTTTAAGAACTTGCCACAATTTGTTTGATCCACACAATCAAAGGCTTTAGCATAGTCAATGAAGCAGAAGTAGATGTTTTTCTGGAACTCTCTAGCTTTCTCCATGATCCAGCATATGTTGGCAATTTGATCTCTAGTTCCTCTGCCTCTTCGAAATCCTGCCTGTACTTCTGGAAGTTCTCGAATACTGCTGGAGTCTAGCTTGTAGGATTTTAAGCATAACTTTAGTTGCATGTGAAATGAGTGCAATGGTGCAATAGTTTGAACATTCTTTGGCATTGCCTTTCTTTGGCATTGGAATGTAAACTGACCTTTTCCAATCCTGTGGCCACTGTTGAGTTTTCCAAATTTGCTGGCAAATTGAGTGTAGCACTTTTACTGCATCGTCTTTTAAGATTTTGAATAGCTCAGCTGGAATACTGTCACCTCCACTAGCTTTGTTGTTGCTCAGCTTTCCTAAGGCCCATTTCACTTCACATTCTAGGATGTGGCTCGAGGTCAGTGACCACCCCATTGTGGTTATCAGGGACACTAAGCTCATTCTTGTATAGTTCTTCTGTGTAATTTTGCCACCTCTTCTTAGTTTCTTCTGCCTCTGTTAGGTCCCTGCCATTTTGGTCCTTTATCATGCCCATCTTTGCATGAAACGTTCCCTTCATATCACCAATTTTCTTGAAGAGATCTCTGGTTCTCCCTATTCTATTGTTTCCTTCTATTTCTTTGCACTGTTTATTTAAGAGGGCATTCTTATCTCTTCTAGCTATTCTCTGGAATTCTGCATTCAGTTGGGTGTATCTTTCTCTTTCTCCCTTGCCTTTCACTTCCCTTCTTTCCTCAGCTATTTGCAAAGCTTCCTCAGACAGCCATTTTGCTTTCTTGCATAGATATTAAATGAACAAAACATAATAAAGCTAAAGAAAGAGGTTAGCATAACTCATTTTCTGAAATCTTAAACCTTTGGGAAGTGTTTTCTTTATTATTATAACTTTTTCCTCTGTTATTGGTTATTTCACTATATTAATCACATTTTTTTTCTTCACTCAGAAATATTAACAGGACCAAATTATAAAATCTACTCTTTTTTCCTATTTAATCCTAAAGCTAGAAGAAAATTTTTTTTCACATATAATTTTTCAAATTAAAACTGGTTCCTAAAGAGAAAAAAGCATTCTGAAAGAGCTTTGTGTTCTGACAGCTTCCTTTTAATAAAATGCAACTCAGATGGATGTGCTTCTGGCCTGTATGTGGTATTTGGAAAAAGACATTTCAAATCATTCTGAAAGTACCCCAAAGAAGACGTAAAAGCATCTTGAAAAATTAATTAAAGGCACATTGCTGTTAGTGCCAAGAAAATAATAAAAGTTCAGAGATTAGGAGAGAAGCATATCTTTTGAATTGTAAAATAGG
>NW_015387785.1:160437-165775 GCF_001527695.2 Protobothrops mucrosquamatus | reverse complement strand
AGGACCTCTGTTATTCTGTTCTGTTACTCTTCTTTCTATGATCATGGGTAACCATCCCAAGAAGCCCAAAGAAAACTTGGAATGCTCTAGGACAGGGGTAGGCAACCTTGGCTCTTTTATGACTCGTGGACTTCAACTCCCAGAATTCCTGAGCTGGCATGGGGGAAACTTTGGCCCCTTCATGATTCGTGGACTTCAACTCCCAGAATTCCTGAGCCGGCATGGCTCAGCTTGGAAACCTTTCCCTTTCTCCTCAGCACGGCTGGCTCAGGAATTCTGGGAGTTGAAGTCCACGAGTCATAAAAGAGCCAAGGTGGCCTACCCTTGCTCTAGGATCTCCTGTCTCAGGGAGGGGGTTGGACTAGAAGACCTCCAAGGCCCCCCCCAGCCCTGTTATTGTATGTTCTATGTTCTTTCCATCCTGTTTCAGCTGCAGCCTCCCTCCTCCTGCTGTTTAGGGCAGCCAGAATGGCCAGCCTTAGCCCGGAAGTGCCTGTGTCTGGTGCCCAACATTAAGAGATACTGGGGGGGGGGACGAAGGAGGAGGGGGTCAACCAAGCTGTGAAGCAGCCAAGATGGGCCTTGCAGTTCAGAGGTGGAGGATGGGAAGGGAAGGAAGCTTGTCTGGAGCAGAAGAAAACTCTGTGGCTGCCATGAATGGAAGCAAGCCCAGGTGGAAATGCGCTGCTTAAGGGTGAGGGGGGGAATCTCTTGTTCCATAGGATGCTGCTGGCTCCCAGGCAGTAGGTCCTTCCCAGCCACCCCCCCTCCCCTACCCCAATCTCCTTGTCTGACAAAGCCAGGGCACTGCCCCCCCAAATGCAGGCCTGCTACTCCACCTACCATGCTTCTGCGCAGAGCCTGGGGTGGTTCCAAAAGGCTGAACTAGACAGTAAATCCCTTTCAGATGCCCCCTGCCTGTCCTCCCACCTTCTTTCCAGATGCCCCCACTGGGGGGGGAGGTGAGTGGGAGGCTGCGAAGGAGAGAAGGCAGATTCCTTGCTTATGGGCAATACCTGTGGGAGATCAGTTGCAGCCATTGGCTAGTTTGGGGCAAGGATCCCTCAAGGGTGCAGAGAGCAATAAGGCAACAACAGGAATAATCACCCGGAGAGCTGGAGCTGAACAGAGCAAGATGCCCTGGCAGAGCAGTTGAGAGGAGCACCGTGTGTGTGTGTGTGTGTGTGTGTGTGTGTCTGTGTGTGTGTGTGTGTGTGTGTGTGTGTTAAATATCTTTTAGGGCACCCTGAGGAGAGCTCTGGGGAAGAATGATCCCCTAAGCAGTGTTTCTCAACCTTGACAATTTTAAGGCATGTGGACTTCAACTCCCAGAATTCCACAGCCAGCATTGCTGGCTGTGGAATTCTGGGAGTTGAAGTCCACATGCCTTAAAATTGTCAAGGTTGAGAAACACTGCGTAACAGGCATCCTGGTGCAACTGTGGGTTTGCAATGTGCCCTGGGGGGGGGGGAGGCGAGGCACACATAGGAGATGGCTCAAGTGTCAGCTGTTTCTCTCCTCTGCCATTCCATCAGTCCCCGTGGACCCCCCTCCGACGTGAGCTCAGCGGAGCATCACTTTTCATCCCCCCCCCGCTGCAGTTCTGGTCTCCGTGTTGTGTTCCTGCAACTAAGTGTTCAGGGCATGGGATTCTCCCGAGCATGGCAAGGGCCAGGCAGGGGAGGAGGAGAGATCTCTGGGGTCTTAGAGCAGCCCCTTCCAGCCCTGGGCACAGGTGATTCTGTGCCCTCTGGGGGCGCCCTGTGCCAAGAGGGTGCTGCAACNTTGGCCAGTCCAACAGCAAGCAAACAACACAACAGAGGAAGTTACCTCTTTACGCCTCCCGGCTCATGTGGGCACCCTGAGAATCACCCCTGCCTCTGGGACCCCCCCACCCCCACCCCACAATCTCATTCTCAGCTGAGGTTGGTTTCAGAGGACCGGCGGTGAGAGATTCTAGGAGACAAGCTCTGCCTTCGGCCACGTCTTTCAGGCAGAGAACGTTCTACCTCCAAGAAATTTCATAACTATCGTGTTTTCCCGAAAATAAGACCTACCCTGATTTTTTGGGGGGGTGGGTGGGCCTAATATAAGCCCTACCCCCCCCAAAACAAGCCCTAGTTAGGACCCCACCCACTCCGTCCCACCTCGCTGCCACAATGGAGCAGGAGAGCACGGCCGCAGGAGGTGTGACAAAAAATATAAGACACCCCCCGAAAATCAGACCTAATGCCTCTTTTGGAGGCAAAAATAATATAAGACCGGGTCTTATTTTGGGGGAAACACGGTAGCCATCATTCCACAATCTTTCCCGTCCCCCTGCAGTTTGGCCTCACTGTGAGCAGACAAAACACAAGTTCACTTCGAAGAGGAAGTGCAAGTTTACGTGACTCTGTAAACCACTTAGAGCAGGGGTAGGCAACCTTGGTTCTTTTATGACTCATGGACTTCAACTCCCAGAATTCCTGAGCCAGCATAGCTGGCTCAGGAATTCTGGGAGTTGAAGTCCATGAGTCATAAAAGAGCCAAGGTTGCCTACCCCTGATTTAGAGAGTGCTGTAAAGCACTATGAAGCGGTATATAAGTCTAAGTGCTATTGCTATAGCAAGTCAAACAGCCCCCTCCCCTCCCTGGACTTTACTTTTGTGATGACATCAAAAACCCACACAGTCCTTCCAACAGACAACAGACGCAGCATGGAAGAAGAGCTGCTGGATCCACTTTGGTCCCTGGCCCTAAGCAAGAAGGCTTGGAGAAGCCAGGACAATCCAGCGAGAAGGCAACTGGCAACTGCTTGGTCCCAACAAATTGCTATCCACAAATACAGGACCCAAGAAACCAGCATGTCTGAACCCCCGATAACTATTGAGGTGGGATATAAATAAGAATGTTCACATCTCCAGATGTCTGGGGCCCAGCAGCTCCCAGCAAACCAGATGTGGAGGGGTAGTGGACTGTGTGGATGACCTTGTGGGACGAGGGGAAGAGATGCTGCCTAAGAAACAATCAGAGAAGAGAGGGAGAAGCCCCCAGCCGCTTAATGGTCAGAGGGAAGAAACAAAGGAAGGACCTGCCTTAATTGATCAAGGATTTAAAAGGGGTGGCAGGAAGTTTGTACCTGCAAGATTCTTTTAATGCAACCTTACAATAAAGTAGATTTATCTCATCTGGCTGTATCTCCTGTCTGGTTTACGCGGCGTGGCTGACATGAGGGGGATCCCCTTCCCAAGAGTGTAAATTGCTATTTTTAAGACCAGGACAGTAGCAAAAATAATAAAGGAGGGATAAAAAATCTAAAAATATGAATAGAAGATCCTTCAGAGAAGATGAAGCTGCAGTCCCTCTAGCACAAGGCTTTTCAACCAGTGGCACGGGTACCACCTGTGGTACATGGGCACCTGGCAGGTGGTACGCGACCATCCTAGAAAAGTGGTAGCGGGGGAGGGAAATGAGCTGAACCGGTGGCAGCACCGCACAAGCCTGAGCCAGAGACGGCTGGAGCTGCAGGGCTGTCAGGGCTCAGTGGAAGCGCCAGGATCAGCGCCAGGATCCAGCTGGAGCTCGGCGCTGATCCTGGTGCTTCTGCTGAGCCCAGAAGAAGCGCCGATCAGCTGGAATGTTGCAGCCTCTCCAGGGTCTTGTGATTTACATTCAGATGCTTGGCAACTGATTCATATTTATGATGGTCACAGCGTCCCAGGGTCATGTGAAGTGACCAAAACCTGCTGCAACCACAATCAATAGAAATGCTCACAGCAATGAAAACCTCGGACAGGAGGAAGAGCGCCACCAGGTGAGCAGGCAGGTGTCTTTCTCAGCTGTGGCTTGGGGGGCACTTTTTTCAGTGCCATTGTAACTTTGAACAGTCACTAAGCGAACTGTTGTTAAGTCGAGGACTATCTGTACTTTATCACTTTTTTCCTTTTTTTTTTTTTGGTCATCAAGTTTTTGACACCTTGCTAGGCGACTGGTGGTACTCGGATGTTGCCATATCCTAAAAGTGGTACAATGGGTGAAAAGGTTGAAAAGCCCTGGGCTAGCAGACGCTCACCTTTAGGGCAAGGCCTGCTTTCAGTGTTCGGGGATGGTTCCAGGTAACAGTCCTCCTTCTCTGCCTCAGATAGCATTGGCTATAATCTTCCACGAGGTTTTTGAGGAAGGAGGGAGCCATAGTTGCTTGCCTCTTTATTAGAGCTTCCTTTAGAGCAGTGTTTTTCAACCATGGCTGCTTTAAGATGTGTGGACTTCAACTCCCAGAATTCCCCAAGCAGCATGGCTGGCTGGGGCATTCTGGGAGTTGAAGTCCACACATCTTAAAGCGGTCACAGTTGAGAAACACTGCTCTGGAGCAGAGGTCTCCAACCTTTCTCGGTTGGTGGCCCGGAGGGAAAGGGACGGGGAAGCATTTTACGCACACACGTGTGCGTACACACAAATGGGGCTGCGAGCACATGTGACGCAAATGGGGCGGTGCTAGCACCCGCATGACACTCGTCAGCAGTGCCCCATTTTTGGCTCGTAGCGCTCCGTTTTCATCATGCGGTGCCCTGTTTTTGCCACACCGTGTTTTATTTTTGCCGCACGCCATGCACGGTGCCCCATTTGCATAGCGGCGCTAGCATGAGTGAGTGTGAGTGCGCGCAGTGGCCAACTTGTCCCGCGGCCCGTTGGCCAGCAGGCCATGGCCCAGTAGTTGGCAACCCCTGCTCTAGAGTCTTCACCTGCCCCCTCTCTGCAAATAGGGAGAGGCTGCCCATTTCATTCTCCTCAGAAAAGCAGACTGAACCCCTGTGGGGACAGACGTCTGCACCAAGCCAAAAAACGCAAACCGCTTTTGGGTCTGCTCCCTCTCCCACTTCCATAAAAGCCCCCCCCTGAATCTGTTCTCCAACCCACCTACTGAGTTCTTTCATTAGGGCTGCACTCCGTGCATGCACAGAAAACCTTGCATAGATTCACCAACCATTCAGAATCGCTCAAATTTCTGCTGTGGAGGTTTTATTTTCAAGGCGAGCGGCTTGTGCAACGGAGAAACGGGAGTCCTATCCCGCTGAAAATTCGTTTGCAACAAGGGAGCCTTGCATTCTATGTATAGAGCTGACCACAGGTGCCGATGTGTGTCAGTCTTGTGCATGACACAGGGAAACAGAAGAAAATTCAGCGGCAGCAGCACCAGCCAGCTTTGACCTGATATAGCTCCACAGGAGTCAGCTGCAGCCTGAGCTTTAACCCACTGGATGCAGTATAGTTCCTATCTGACTTCCTCTCTGGGGGCGAGACCCATTCCCCCTGCCCCCCCCCAATCTGGGGTCCAGCTGGAATCCTGTCTGAGAGCTTC
>NW_015387785.1:149848-160145 GCF_001527695.2 Protobothrops mucrosquamatus | reverse complement strand
AGGGAAACAGAAGAAAATTCAGCGGCAGCAGCACCAGCCAGCTTTGACCTGATATAGCTCCACAGGAGTCAGCTGCAGCCTGAGCTTTAACCCACTGGATGCAGTATAGTTCCTATCTGACTTCCTCTCTGGGGGCGAGACCCATTCCCCCTGCCCCCCCCCAATCTGGGGTCCAGCTGGAATCCTGTCTGAGAGCTTCCAGGCCCAACGGAGAGTCAGTGGCTCACCTTATATAGCCATGCGCCTCCCCCCCCCAGCTCTGGCGGAAACGCTCCTTTTCCTGACATTCCCATGCAGCTATAAAAAGCAGCGGTGCTCAAAAGGACCTCTGCATTTGATGCAATAAACCTTCACAATCCGATTCATGAGAAGCCGAGAGCGTTTTTTTTCCCTCTCAAAGTTCCTCCAGCCCCATTTGAGAGCTGCTGTGAAGACGCTGCCACCCCGTCACGCCGCACGGCAGGATGCTTTCTGGCAGGGCTGAGAATATGGACGCAAGGAGTGCCTGCACCGCCACGTGGAATGGCCACGGAGGTTTATGGCAGGACACACACACCCTGCCTGGTGTGGCTGTCTTTTTAGCTGTTTGGCATGCAGCCTGAATGGACCCGCTTCGGTCAGATGCCGCTGGCACTGGGGGTGGGGCCAGGAGCAGCATCACAACCAAGAGGCCCCCATGAAATAAGGTGGACACTGTTCCCCAATAATAGGGCATCCTATTGGCCCAAGGTGAGCGACTGGAAGGAATTTCTGGCATGGACAGAGGTCCACATCCAACTGGACAACACCCTTTGGAGGAGGAGGAGGAAAGCCTGGACCAAGAAGGTCTCAATACTATGGAGGGGCTTCTTGGGTCTGAAGGCAGAGGGCAGATATCGGCTACTTGGTCATGGGAAGGGGCAGCTAGGAGCATGGCTGGCCGGGGAATTCAGAAAGGTGAAACCCACAAGTCTTAAAGTTGCCAAGTTTGGAGAACCCTGCTCTAAGCTGGGGCCTTTAACTCGAGAGAAGTTTTTTCTAAGGACCCACAGCAGCATCGTCTTATCCTCACTTCTGCCAATGGGGAAGCAGGGAATGCCAGACAGAGCCCCCAAATCACCACCCACTCCCATTTCAGGTCACCTACTGGTTTCTCGGCCTCCCCACCCCCAACCACCAAAAAAACCATCTGTCACTTGGTTGTAGACCTGACACTGCAGACAAAACACGATACATTAACCAGTTCTGGTGGCCACAATACAAAAAGATTGCAGAGAAACTAGAAATAGAGGAAAGAAAAGCAACAAAGATGGTGAGGGGCTGGGGAGATAAACCTTACGGAGGATAGGTAAAGGAATACAGTATAACAGATTTGGAAGGGACCCTGGAGGTCATCTAGTCCAACCCCCTGCTCAAGCAGGAAACCCTATGCCATTCCAGACAAACGGTTGTCCAATCTCTTCTTAAAAACCTCCAGTGTTGGAGCACCCACAGTTGGGTGAGTTTAGCCTCAAGAAAAGTAGGCCAAGGGGAGACAGGCTAGCTATCTTTCAAGAGATGAAGGGATGGTCACAGAGAAGAGAGGGTGGATTTATTCTGGAAAGGGTGAAGGCATATAGGACAAGAGCCAATGGATGGAGGAGGATCCATACTTGGAATAAGGAGGAACTTCCTAACTGGGAGAGCTCTGGAGCAGAGGAAGAGCCAATCTCCTAGAGGCTTTCAAATACAGGCTGGACAGCCATTTCTCTGGAATAGTTTAAGGCAGTGATGGCGAACCTTTTAGAGACTGAGTGCCCAAACTGCAACCCAAAACCCACTTATGTATCGTCGGGTACTGGGTGGGTGTGGTCCATTGGGTGGGTGTGGCCCACTGGGTGGGCATGGCTGTGGTGGTAACAGCAGACTGGGTGGGACTAAAAAGTTCAATCAATTAATTCCAACTTTGCAAGATCTTTTTTGACTGACTGATTGAACCTTTTTTTTTTGTACACGGTGGCGGAGACCTAAAGTGAAAAGGTTTTATAAAACCCAGCTGAAGGCCTAGGACTGGGGCAACGGCACACACGCTCACAGAGAGGGCTCTGAGTGCCACCTCTGGCACCCGTACCATAGGTTCGCCACCACTGGTTTAAGGCTTTCTGCCCAAGGCAGGGGTGAAACTGCAAGACTGCCAAGGTCCCCTTCAAACCCCCGATGTTCTACGGTCCTATCGTTTGGTCCGTTGAATTCACTCTGAACTCACAGGTAGGCCATCTGGATTTGCTTATAGCTCTCATAACATTAGAGAGCCAGTATGGTGTAATGGGTGAAGCAGCAGTCTGGAAACTGGGAGATGCACTCAAGATCAGGGTGAGACCCGTACTTCAGTCAACCCACTGGACCCCGACCAGCGAGAGAGAGTCGGGATCTTTCGTCCGTTACTTTTGGTGAAGACTTTTGAACGAGTCTTTTCACAGCCTTGATGATATGACATCAGGTCCGTTAGTGGTCCTCGGTTTTGACTGGTGTGTGTGTTTGTGTGTGTGTGTGTGTGTCACATCAATCAAGTACCTTCTTCCCTTTCTTTCTCATTTAATGCTCTGCTGGTCTCCTCCGTAAAGCCAAAGCACCAGGAGCTTATCTGGCCCCTGCCAAGCAAGATTTCCAAAACCGCAGTGGGGCAGATGGTGCCCGGGGTTGGGCATTTTGAAGACCTGGGTGCCATCAAACAACAGGGGCCCCAATGAGACCTAGCTCCCTGATCAGTGTGCCAAGATGAGGCACATGGCTGTATGTTTGCACAGACGTCCTTGTGGGGGGGTGTCCTTAAGGCTTCTCTGGGGGGGATGTGGAGGAAGAGACAATTAGAGTTTATGTGAGGTTTAGAGTCCTAAATTATATTTATCCTCTTTTGGAGCATAATCTCTCAAGCTAATTCTTTCTGAAACTTTATCTTGGGTGACTCAGAAGGCGGACAGAGAGATCGAAAGCCCTGCAATTGAGCTGAAGCCCCAGCCAATAAACCTAGTTAAGGTGCTGCATCAGCAGAGCTGAAGGTTGCAGTGTACCAGCATAAGTACAGGATAGATACTTCAGCCTCCTTCAAATGATGCCTGTCTTGGCACTGGAGCCAACTCTTCCCATCATCTCTCTTGATACGAGATTCACCTGGAGTGAACAATGAGGTCTCTGTGGCTGGAGCTCCTTCTGGGTGATGCTCTGGCCCGTCTGCCTAGCTGGGGATGGGCCAGAGCATTGCCCAAAAAGACCTCCAGCCACCCCACGCTGCCTCCATCCCCCACCAACATCCCCACCATAGACACCTCATTGTTGGGATCATAGAGACCTCATCTAAGTCCTTCCCCTGAAGGCACATTGGGCCTTTGGTAGGAACATTCTCTCCTGTTCACTTCTAGGAAGCACTGCTGGGATGTGTCCCTTCCCACACTGCGTTGACATCCACCCTCGGAGCCACTTTCTCTTATGATGGTGCCCTTGGTTGGCCACGATGGAGAACCCAACTCGATATCAAAATCATCTTAGCATTTCTGTCTCACACACAAACACACACGCCTGCATGGGCACAGATACGTAGAGCGATATTCTGCCTGAGGGCTTGCACACACAATAACCAGTGGTTTCAGATTCTCAGCTTCTGCTAGTTCAGACAAGTAGAACCTTGAAACACACAGGAAAAGGGGCAGAAGTGAGTCTCTGATCAATCTATGTCCACAGTGTGGGAAATGCCCGATAAGGGAATGTGTTGGGGTGCCCAGGAACATTGGTCAATACCTGGCTATTACACACACACACATTAGCACCACACACATTTGTGCCTGGACTTGCATTAACATGTTCACTTTCCTCTAGAACTCTTGCTTGTAAATTCATACCTTGCCAGCCTTCCCCAGTTTAAGCCCCAGAAAGACCAGACTCTCCAGACCCAAGGAAGCCCCTTTCTCTGCCCACCTTTGAGGGCCACCAGGTAAGGCAAGAACAAGGGATTATTTCTCCTTGCAGGGGACAACTGAAAGATATCAGAACAACAAGTTTCTAGGAAAGCTCTGATGGCTCACAATCATTAATCAATTATCTTTAGCTTTGGACTGGACTGGATAGTTTTCCTTTTCTTGATGCTCGTTGCCTAGATTGATGTTCACCAATGGAGGGCAAGAAAGCAACTTGGGAAGCTGTTTGCCTGCACAACAGCCTAGATTAAAAAAAAAAAAGAAAATAAAAGTGCCCAAGCAAAAGATCTAATCCACAGGGACCAGGGACCCCCCCAAGCCTGTGCCCAAAAAGTTGAGATGTTGGTTTAGGAAAGAGCAATGAAAGCCGAGTGGGCAGAAGTTCAGTCACATTGTTCTGACTGCCGTCTTGACTGTTTAATCACTCTGGGGAGTCGTAACCAAGGCCCTTCCACTGCTGAGCCACAGATGGAACCGGTCCACGTTTCAGAAATTACCTCCATTGGAAGCTTTGACCCTTTTCAGGAAAAAAAGGGCCTTTGGTGAAAACCAGTAAACATCGTAGCGTTCTTCTACATGGCCGAGTTTCTTGGTTAAACTTCTCTGTGGCTAAAATGATTTTTTGCAAAGGAGGTGCCAGGAAAATCGAAGCAATTATCAAGTTCCATAAAGCAGCGAAAGGTACAAGTTCCCAAGTGCCACTTTGGCTGGGAATTCTGGAGCTGCCCTCCTAAAGGATCACCGAATGCCCGGCTAGCAAAAACTTCAGTAAAGCCCCTTTATAAATCTTCAAGATAAGACCTGTTGGTTCATACCAACAATTTAGAAACAGTTTGGAGCACGAATCTACCAAGGAAGCTGCATTGAACATGGAGCAAAAATGTTGGTCTCCTGTGGGAAATTCTCCCTCAGCAGACTTCTGGAGTTGAAGATGTTTACACACACACACACACACACATTCGCACAAACTGTCTCACCTGGAACTCGCCAAAAAGGGGAGGGGGCAGGGACGAAGGAAAGGGGAGTTCCTTCAGGTACTTCCTTCTTTTTCCGCTCTTTGCATCACTTTTCACACACAGAAACTACTAGCAGTGGATTGTGAGAAAACAAACGCACATCTTGGGGGGGGGGGGGGGCGCGGACTAAATAGCGATGCAACTGTGTGCCAAAAGCCTGGCAGGGTGGCCCGTAGTATTATTTCCAACTGTGCCTGGGCACTAGAGGAGCTACACACCCTTGCAAAAGTCATGCTTACGGCCCTCGGAGGTTGGGGTTGCAGAAACGACGGCCAGCGTCTTTAGAAGGGAGAGGGGCGACCCCCCGACGCCCTCCTTAGCAGCCGCCTGCCCGCTTGCGGCGGCCCCGAGAGACCCGCAATTCCAGCGGAGCTCATTGGAACGAGCATCCACTACCCACCGACACCACCACCACCACCCCGGTTGCAAACGCTCACACGTAGCGCGACCCCCTGCCCCGGGATACGAGTCTGCGTGGCGGTGTGGGGGTCCCGCCCCCTGCCCCGGGCCGGGTGGCGGTGTGGGGGGTCCCGCCCGGTGGGTGGGGGGTGGGGTCCCGCCCGTGGGTGGGGGTGGGGTCCCGCCCGGGGGTCCCGCCCGGTGGGGGGGTGTCCCGCCCCCTGCCCCGGGATACGAGTCTGCGTGGCGGTGGGGGGGTCCCGCCCGCGACCCCCCCACCGCCACCCGGCCCGAGATCCACGTGCGCCCCCTCCCCCCGCCGCGGCGGCTAGGATCTGGGGAAGGGTCCCCGCCGCCCTGGGGGGGGGGTCCTACCTTCCGCGAGAGGCTTCTCAGCGGAGACTTCACGCAGTTGCCCATCCCGGAGGCAGCCTGCCCGGCTCAGGAAGGGCAGCCGGCAGCCGAGCCCATCGGAGCAGAGGGCGCCCCCCCACCCCGGTTGCCCCCGAGCCCTCTGGCTGCCGCGGGCGGGGCCTCTCCCTCCCCCTCCCCCTCCGTCCCTCCCTCCCTCCGTCCCTTCTGCCTTCCTCCCAACTTTGAGCCCGCTTTTTCCACCGGGAAGGAAAGGCGAGGGAAAGACGAGCGGGGGGTGGGGGGGGGAGAGAGAGAAGAGATGAATTATCTAATCTACCTCGGCTTAAAGCCCGATCCCTCCCTCGCCCCCCCCTGACAGGCAGGGAGCCGCTCCGGCGCTGAGAGGGAGCGGAGATTAAGGGCAGAGCCCCCCCCCATTCTCCTGCTCAGGATCGGGCTCCTCTCTGCCTCCCCGTTCGCCCCCGAGCTGGGGGGGGGGCTCCCGGCCTGGAGGAAAGCCGCCCCCCCCCCATGGGGAGCCGCCGTGCCGGGATGCAGGTGGGCTCCTGCGGGCAGCGAGCCGGGTCCCGGGCCAGGTGTCCACTATTTGAGCGGACAGTCCGCTTTTTTCACATTATGTTCACTATTTTTTTCCCCACAAAATAGTGGACATTTTTTTTAATTCAAAAGCTTTATGATGAAATGGTACGTAATCTAAAGTCTACTTTTTTTTTTACTACTTAACCCCCCACCCCCCCACCCCCCGCTTGTCCGCTATTTTTTGGAAGTAGACCTGGCATCCCTAGGAGGTGGTCGCCGCCGGGCATTCCGACGTTCAGGTCTGCCCTGAGAGGGAAGCAACGGCTAAAGAGCGGGCAGATCGAACGACTCCGAACCAAGAGGAGGGCTCATTCCGGCAAGCTGCCGGGAGAAGGAGTCGGAGAGCAAGGGAAAGACGCCGCCGGAGCCCCGGTGGGGTCCCGCTTCCTCCACCGCCCATTGGACGTCTTAAACCTGGAACGTATTAAACTGCCTCGGGGTTGAAACCGGGGGTGCTGAAGACTTCCCGAGGGAGACCTCTGCTTCGGAGGCTCCCAGCTGCCTCCCCCCCTCAGGTCAAGCCAGCCCCACAGCACCGCCGAGATGCCCCCCCCAGAAGCGGCTGAGCTTTCCAGGCAGCGGCTGAAGGGAGAGAACAGAATAACAGAGTTGGAAGGGACCTTGGAGGTCTTCTAGCCCAGGGCTTTTCAACCTTTTCACCCATTGTACCACATTTAGGATACAGCAACATCCGATACCACCAGTCGCCTAGCAAGGTGTCAAAAACTTGATGACCAAAAAAAAGGAAAAAAGTGATAAAGTACAAGTAGTCCTCGACTTAACAACAGTTCGCTTAGTGACTGTTCAATTACAATGGCACTGAAAAAAGTGCCCCCCAAGCCACAGCCGAGCAAGACACCTGCCTGCCCGCCCGGCGGCGCTCTTCCTCCTGTCCAAGGTTTTCATTGCTGTGAGCATTTCTATTGATTGTGGTTGCAGCAGATTGTGGTCACTTCACATGATCCTGGGACACTGTGACCGTCATAAATATGAATCAGTTGCCAAGCATCTGAATGTAAATCACAAGACCCTGGAGAGGCTGCAACATTCCAGCTGATCGGCGCTTCTTCTGGGCTCAGCGGAAGCGCCAGGATCAGCGCCGAGCTCCAGCTGGATCCTGGCGCTGATCCTGGCGCTTCCGCTGAGCCCTGACAGCCCTGCAGCTCCAGCCGTCTCTCGCTCAGGCTTGTGCGGTGCTGCCACCGGTTCAGCTCATTCCCCTCCCCTGCTACTTTTCTAGGATGGTCGCGTACCACCTGCCAGGTGCCCATGTACCACAGGTGGTACCCGTACCACTGGTTGAAAAGCCTTGTTCTAGTCCAACCCCCTGCTCAGGCAGGAGATCGTATACCGTTCCAGGCAAATGGCAGTCCAGTCTCTACTTAAAAGCCTCCCGTGATGGAGCTTTTGTTCTGGTTCTCTGCTTGGAAACAGGCGTTTGTGGGCAGCTGAGGCCCCTCTGCTCCCTTTCCCAAATCCAGGCAGCTCCGGAGCCCTTCCCTTCCTCGGGCACTTTGAGAGGGTCTGGAGGAGAGGAAGTTCAAGGAGGCAGACATTCCGGGGTCAGGTAGCTCATCCTTCAGAGCACAGAACCAGGTTTATGAAGCTGAGCGTCCAGCATATACAAAGCGGAGGGAAAGGGAAAGGAATGGGCCGTGGACCATGGTGGGGCCCCACATTGTTTGGCCACAGCCAGAGGCAGAGGTATCCCGGCACAGCATAGCTGGCTGGGGAATTCTGGGAGCTGAAGTCCATGCATCTTGGAGTTGCCACCGTTGAGTAACACGGGTCTAAGGAGATACAAGCAGATTTTTCTCTCCACACCCAGTTTGGGGCAGCTCCAAAATCAGCCCTTCTACGATATTGCACCGCTGTCATTACTGAGAGTCAGTTTGGTGTGGCAATGAAGGTGCTGGCTTACAAACCAGGCACAGTGAATTCTAGGCAAGGAAAGGCTGCTGGAATTGTGGATGTCTAGTTTAATGAAGAGAAGGACGAGGGGGGACATGATAGCAGCCTTCCAGTATCTCAGGGGCTGCCCCAAAGAAGAGGGAGTCAAGCTATTCTCCAAAGCGCCTGAAGGCCGGACAAGAAGCAACGGATGGAAACTGATCAAGGAGAGAAGCAACCTAGAACTAAGGAGAAACTTCCTGACAATTAGAACAATTAACCAGTGGAACAACCTGCCTCCAGAAGCGGTGAATGCTCCACACTGGAAGTTTTTAAGAAGAGACTGGACAGCCATTTGTCCGAAATGGTATAGGGTTTCCTGCCTGAGCAGGGGGTTGGACTAGATGACCTCCAAGGTCCCTTCCAACTATTATTATTATTATTATTATTATTATTATTATTATTATTATTATTATTATTATTATTATTATTATTACATGATTTGGGGGCAGTTTTGCTGTCTCAGCCCAACTCACCTCACAGGTTGTTGGGGAAGACAAGCAGAGGTATTAAGTATGTTTGCCGCCTTGAGTTGATCATAAAAGGAGGGATAAACCCCCAATAATTATTATCAGTGTTTGCAGTTAGGCTGTTTTAATTTAAGGCTGAACTGTGGTGTATCAAACATAAAAGCATTTTATGACGCGGAGATTTTTCCGATTTTGGTGAAGTGGGGCCTCCCCCTGAACTGGGCCTGGCTCCTGAGTTCAAGCATCTTTCTTCATCCTTTCCGTGTTGTTCCTCCTCCCAACCTGTCCTCTTTTGGAAATGACCCGAGCAGGTGCATGTAGAGAGCTTGAACTGAGGGTGCAGAGCGGAGGGGACACCAGTTGAGTGTCCGTTCTTTGCCTCTTGCAGAAGAACTGGAGAGAAGAATGGATGGTTTCGTACCGTCTTCCCTGTTTGGAAAATCCCCACCGCTCAGCTCAACCCCCTTTTTGAGGGCAGGGAGGGGGGCACTGCGTAGTATTTGCTAGACCAGTGGTTCTCAACCTGTGGGTCGG
Organism: Protobothrops mucrosquamatus; assembly: GCF_001527695.2. Classification (NCBI taxonomy): domain Eukaryota; kingdom Metazoa; phylum Chordata; class Lepidosauria; order Squamata; family Viperidae; genus Protobothrops; species Protobothrops mucrosquamatus. The sequence goes on along the minus strand of NW_015387785.1, from coordinate 150,893 downwards.
GACCCCATTTGGGGTCGATCGACCATTTCACAGGGGTCGCCAAGCAAGGCTGTCCGCCATTTTTTTTGTCCGCCATTTTTTTCCCCTTTTCCGGCGGGTGCCTTACCTCCCTTGGGCTGGGCCAGCTGGTGGTCGGCCTGCTCTGTCTCTGCCGCTTGCCAGCTACGCCTCGGCCGGTGCAGGCGGCGGAACCATGCATGCGCGGCGCTCCCGGGCAGGGAAAGTCCTCGACTTACGACCGGTTGGGTAGTCCTCGACTTACGACCGGTTTAGTCCTCGACTTACGACCGGTTTAGTCCTCGACTTACGACCGGTTGGGGTCGCGGCATTAAAAAGGTTGAGAACCACTGTGCTAGACGCTGAGTAGGGACCAAGGCTGCTGCTTTTTTTCCTTAAATTTTTAAAGAGGGCCTCTCCTGCCTCTCTGCCCTGCATAGTGCGGTAGGAGAGCCTTGGCTCCTGACTCACAGGGCATCAGTTTCAGGCCGCAGACTGAGCTGTCCCCAAGCCAAGATGGATTCATGTCATCTTGAGTGCTGCTGGGAGTTGAAGTCCACACATCTTAAAGTTGCCAAGGTTGACAAACGCACTTCTCTTCCACGGGAACAGGAACGCAGTGGGAGATGAGAACGTCTGCTCTCATTTAGTGGTCTAAGACAGGGGTAGGCCACCTTGGCTCTTTGATGACTCGTGGACTCCAACTCCCAGAATTCCTGAGCCAGCCATGCTGAGGGGAAAGGGAGAGGTTTCCAAGCTAAGCCACGCTGGCTCAGGAATTCCGGGAGTTGAAGTCCAAGAGTCATGAGGGGGCCATAGTTCCCCCATGCTGGCTCAGGAATTCCGGGAGTTGAAGTCCACCGATCATGAAGGGGCCATAGTTTTCCCCATGCTGGCTCAGGAATTCTGAGAGTTGAAGTCCACGAGTCAGAAAGCGGCCTAGGCATAGACCAGGGGTAGGCAACCTTGGCTCTTTTATGACTCGTGGACTTCAACTCCCAGAATTCCTGAGCCAGCCATGCTGAGGGGAAGGGAGAGGTTTCCAAGC
>NW_015387785.1:140437-149667 GCF_001527695.2 Protobothrops mucrosquamatus | reverse complement strand
GAGGGAAGATGCCAGGGTCCCTTGGCTGGGTCAGCCTGCAGCCTGGCTGAGAATGGCTTCTTCAGGAGCCCCAAAGAAGCAGCTGCTCAGATCCAGCTCAGATCCTCCTCGCTGTATTAAGTGGTCTTTGGAGGGATGTGCAAGTAGGTGTGTGGTTGCCGGACACCCAGGAGGCTGCAGGGGGGCCTTTTCCGGCCTTGTAAGACCTCCAGGGCAAGCCCCGGAGACAAACAGAGGAGCAGCTCAAGGCTTGCCCCAAGAGTCAGCTGCTGGTCTACTATCTTCTTTCTTTGCCAACCAACAGCTTGACACACACACCCCCGGCCCCCCAACCTGGAGTTTTGCTCCACCTGACAGACTTCTGTGAAAAACGGTTCCAAAGTGGAGTTGGCTGAAGAGCAAAGTTTCAGTGGAACAGCTTGCCTTCAGAGATCGTGGACGTTCCATCACTGGAGGTTTTTAAGGAGAGACTAGACAGTCACCTGTCTGAGATGGTATAGGTTCTCCTGCTTGAGCAGGGGGCTGGACTAGAAGACCTCCAAGGTCCCTTCCAGCTCTATTCTATTCTATTTATCTAATCAATCTAATCAATCTGAAGGCTGCCTTCAGATGTTGTTGGTGCTTCTTCACTGGAGGCTTTTAAGAAGAGACTGGTTTGCCATCTGTCAGAAATGGTGTAGGGACTCCTGCTTGGGCAGGGGGTTGGACTAGATGACCTACAAGGTCCCTTCCAACTCTGTTATTCTATTCTATTCTATTCTATTCTATTCTATTTTATTCTATTCTATTCTATTCTATTCTATTCTATTCTATTCTTATTCTATTCTATTCTACTCTACTCTACTCTACTCTGCTCTGCTCTGCTCTGCTCTATTCTATTCTATTCTATTTCTATTCTATTCTATTCTATTCTACTCTACTCTACTCTACTCTACTCTACTCTACTCTACTCTATTCTATTCTATTCTATTTCTATTCTATTCTATTCTATTCTATTATTCTATTCTATTCTATTATTCTATTCTTATTCTATTCTATTCCTTTCTCTATTCTATTCTATTCTATTCTATTCTATTCTATTCTATTCTACTCTACTCTACTCTACTCTACTCTACTCTACTCTACTCCATTCTACAATCTCTTCTCTTCTCTTCTCTTCTCTTCTCTTCTCTTCTCTTCTCTTCTCTTCTCTTCTCTTCTCTTATTGTGGCAAGAGCTGCAGTGTCAAACACTGGGTTTGAAGGCTCGCCTTTCCTGCCACTAGGTGGGGCTGCGTCCTCAGTTCTCAGCCGGTCCTCTGATTTGGCCAGTTTTGCTGAGGGAGGATGCCCACAGCTGGCAGCAAGAGACAGGCAGGTGTTACTGCTGCCACCCTTAGCAAAGCTTTCTTGTGTGATCTCACTGCCACGTTCTGACAACCACTTCACGCAGCCCTTGCCTCCAAAAGTCCAGACTGTTGACACACACACACCCTGGTTCTTAAAGGAGTCCTGTGGCTCGGGTGGGTTTTCACTGCAACGGGCCACCCTGGGGGTCTCCAAACTTGTCAACTTTACGACTTGTGGACTTCTATTCCCAGACTTCTGGGAATTGAGTTCCATGCTGGCTGAGGAATTCTGGGAATTGAAGTCCACTTAAAAGTTGCCAAGTTTAAAGACCGCTGGGCTAACACAACGTCATTTCAGAGGAGAAACAGATTATTTTTTTATGTCGGTGCTTTGACATATATTCAACCACAACTTCAGCTACAAACAAGTATGCTTAAGGATCCGCTTCAGTCAAAACAGAAACACTAATCACGGTCTAAGCACTGTGGTTGTCATCGAAATGCTGGCTATACCTTTCACTGAATTAAATAATTAGAATTATTAGTTTCATATTATAGGCAGATGCAGGGGATATTGTTCTTCTATCATTAACAAACTCTATTTTTGTTTGTGGATTTGTAGTGTGTTCAGTAATGTTTGGAGAAGCCTCAGAAGCACATAAAATATTCTTTCCCAGTAAGAATATCTTAGCTACTGCTTAACAATGTAAATATAAAGTTACCATTTTGCTTCTTTTTAAGGTTTTAAGGGGAGGAAAGCTATGGCAAATCTAGACAACATACTAAAAAACAGAAACATCACCCTGCCAACAAAAGTGCATATAGTCAAGGCCATAGTTTTCTCAGTTGCAATGTATGGCTGTGAAAGTTGGACAATAAGAAAGGCTGAGCACCAAAGAATTGAGGCCTTTGAACTCTGGTGCTGGAGAAGACTCCTGCGAGTCCCCTGGACTGCAAGGTGATCAAACCGGTCAGTCCTAGAGGAGATCAACCCCGACTGCTCTTTAGAAGGCCAGATCCTGAAGTTGAAACTCAAGTACTTTGGCCACCTAATGAGAAGGAAGGACTCTCTGGAGAAGAGCCTAATGCTGGGAAAGATGGAGGGCAAGAGAAGAAGGGGACGACAGAGAATGAGGGGGCTGGATGAAGTCACGGAAGCAGGAGGCAGGAGCTTAAATGGACTCCAGAAGATGGTAGAGGACAGGAAGGCCTGGAGGAATGTTGTCCGTGGGGTCGCGATGGGTCGGACACGACTTCTCAACTAACAACAACAACGTTTTATAATATGGTTTTTATTATGTTCTAAGCTGCACGGAGTCACATATATAAATTTAATAGACAAATGCAAACCAAAAGTTGAGAACAGAAGTCTGCCAATGACTTCTATGTGATTTTTAAGAGTGCAATTGTATGCAATAAAAGAAACCAGACCTATATTGTTGTATTTCAGTTCTTCTCTGATTGCCTGCCTTTCTCGCTGGCATCTGTATTGTGAGATTCAGACTAACACAACCTTCCTGGTGGCACCAAACAAGGGGCAGAAAAATTCCCGACTGCTGCCGGGTTTTGAGCTGTGAAAAACAGGCAGAGCCAAAGAGGAGATGCTGCAAATACAGATAGTCCTCAACTTATGACAATTGAGCCCATCATTTCTGTTGCTAAGTGAGACAGTTGTTAAGTGAGTTTTGCCCCATTTTACATCCTTTCTTGTCCAAGTTGTTAAGTGAATCACTGCTGTTAAGTTAACATGGTTGTTAAGTGAATCTGGCTTCACCATTGACTTTGCTTGTCAGGAGGATCATGTGACCCCGGGGCCCTGCAACCGTCATAAATATGAGTCGGTTGCCAAGCAGCTGAAGTGTCAGTTGTTAAGCAGTGACTAGGGCAGGGGTAGGCAACCTTGGCTCTTTTATGATTCGTGGACTTCAACTCCCAGAATTCCTAAGCCGGCCATGCTGAGGGGAAAGGGAGAGGTTTCTATGCTGAGCTATGTTGGCTCAGGAATTCTGGGAGTTGAAGTCCACGAGTCATAAAAGAGCCAAGGTTGCCTACCTCTGGACTAGGCCTAGGCCGCTTTATGACTCATGGACTTCAACTCCCAGAATCCCTGAGCCAGCATGGCTCAGCTTGGAAACTCTCCCTTTCCCCTCAGCGTGACTGGCTCAGGAATTCTGGGAGTTGAAGTCCACCAGTCATCAAAGAGCCAAGGTTGCCTACCCCTGGACTAGGGGGATGAACGTTGTAAGTGTGAAAAATGGTCATCGGTCAATTTTTTCAGTGCCATTGTAACTTCGAACGTTCATTAAACCAGCTGTTGTAAGCCGAGGACTATCTCTTCCCTGCCAAGCAGGACAGGCCAGGAAACAGCCGGCCCCTCCCAGAACAAAAGGCTGTTCAGTTTCCCAGTCCAGCATTTCTCAAGCTCAGCAGCTTAAAATATGGGACTTCAGCTTCATCTGGGGAATTCTGGGAGTTGAAGTCCATGCACCTTGCCTAGGTTGAGAAACATTCTTCTACTGTCACTTTGAAAAGGTTGGCCTTGACCACTGACCCCTAAGAGCAACGACATGTTTCCCACCATTTTCAGGCAGGAGAACTTAGCGAAAGTCCCTAAGAAATGTACCATGAAGGGGGGGGGATTAAAAGCCCCCCCTTACTTTTTATCCTCCCAAAGTAGCCAGAGCAGCTAAGCCAGGACTGTCAACTATGACCTTCGGTTGTGCAAAATTTGCCCATCCAGCCTGGCTCTCCAAAAACTCAGCCAGACCCAAAGGTGCTTTTTTTTTTTTCAGGAGGCATCTGGACTTTCTTGTGTTTCTTTTGAAGACGTTTCACTTCCCATCCAAGAAGCTTCTTCAGCTCTGACTGGATGGTGGGGAGTGGAAGGATTTATACTCCTTGCAGACAGCTGGTCATTTGCATCCTTTTAGAGAGTCGTTGAAGCCACTTGGAGGTTTACCTGTGTCCTCAGGGTCACCTGAGTGTGCAAACGGGTGTGGAGCCTTCGTGGCTGCAGGATGTTTTCTACCCAAGAAGGCTCCACACCTATTTGTACTGCTCAGGTGACCCTGAGGACCTTGCACCCATTAGCATCTTTCTTTCTTTCTTTCTTTCTTTCTTTCTTTCTTTCTTTCTTTCTTTCTTTCTTTCTTTCTTTCTTTTTCTTTCTTTCTTTCCTTCCTTCCTTCCTTCTCTCTCTTTCTTTCCTTTCTTCCTTCTCTCTCTCTCTCTCTCTCTTTCTTTCCTTCCTTCTTTCTCTTTCTTTCTTTCTTTCCTTCCTTCCTTCTCTTTTTCTTTCTTTCTTTCCTTCCTTTCTCTCTTTCTCTCTCTTTCTTTCTTTCTTTCCTTCCTTTTCTTTCTTTCTTTCCTTCCTTCCTTCCTTCCTTCCTTCCTTCCTTCCTTCCTTCCTTTCCTTCCTTCCTTCCTTCCTTCCTTCCTTCCTTCCTTCCTTCCTTCCTTTCTTTCTTTCTTTCTTTCTTTCTTTCTGTGTGAGCTGAATTTGACTTTGAGTGTGGAGTGTAGCTGGGCAGCCCTTTGGCACCGCAGCTGCTTCCTTTCTTCCTGACAATAAAGGGGTCTGGCAGTTGGTGTCTGTGTGTGGAAAACTAGCTGTAGGAAAGTTGACACTGAAACTGCTCCAGCTTTTCCAGAAAGCAAACAATCTCTGCTCTAAAACCAGCCACAAAAAAAACCCCTCCAGTTTTCTGTCTGGCTGTATTTCTATGGAGGTTCTCATCCAAGTACGGTTGTCCCAAAGGTGCTTTTTTTTTTTTTCAGGAGGCAACTGGACTTTCTTGTGTTTCTTTTGAAGACGTTTCACTTCTCATCCAAGCACCTTTTCAGCTCTGACTGGATGGTGGGGAGTGGAAGGATTTATCCTCCTTGCAGACAGCTGGTCATTTGCCTTCTTTTAGAGAGTCGCTGAGGCCACTTGGAGATTTACCTGTGTCCTCAGGGTCACCTGAGTGGTGCAAATGGGTGTGGAGCTTTCGTGGCTGCAGGATGTTTTCTATCCAAGAAGGCTCCACACCCGTTTTGCACTGCTCAGGTGACCCCAAGGAAGGGGACTCTCAAGAGGAGGACACACGGAAAAACATCATCATGCAAACACCACAACTGATGTATTTGAGGCAGCTGTTTGGATACCAGAACCTAGACATACAATGACATCGAACTGATGTGTGAATATTGGAGTGTTACTGTGGTTTATTGTGGAGGCTGCTACTGAGATGGCATGTAACCTGGAGGTGGTTTCTCAGGAGGGAGAGGGTGCATTCCAGAGGAAAAAGCAAAAGTTTGTGTGAGAGAAAGAGGGTGAAGACAGTCCCTTCTTAATAGTTCCCAGCATATAGGCTTCATGTGGATAGCAATCTGCTTTAGTCCGGCACATTTCTGTCCATAACTGTGGAACAACAAAGAAATCTACTTGGAAGGTTCACTACATGTCCTTCCTGGCTTTGGGGGGGTGTCTGACAACTGCAAAGCATGTAGCTAGTCCTTGACATGCAAACATTCATTTAGCGACCATTCAAAGTTACAATGGCACCGAAAAAGTGACTTGTGACTATTCCTCATATTTACGACCGTTGCAGCCTCCCCAGTGGTCACACGATCAGAATTCAGACGCTTGGCAACTGGCATGTACTTGTGACGGTTGCAGCGTCCCGGGGTGTGTGTCACGGGATCCCCTTTTGCGACCTTCTGTCAAGCAAAGTCAATGGGGGAAACCAGATTCACGTAACAACCGGGCTACTAACTTATCAACTGCAGTGATTCACTTAACAACTGTGGCAAAATTAACTTAAGCAATGGAAATTTTGGGCTCAGTTGAGGACCACCCATGACGTATGTGAATTTCGGCTCCTGGATCGATGCCTGAGGGGAAGAGTCGTCTTTTATTTGGGCCAGGGTTGACTCACTGCTCCTCCTGGGGGAACCTGCAACTCCATCATCAAAGCAGCTCCTTCTAAGCTGAGGAGAATGCAAATAATAATAATAATTTATTATTTCAACCTTCCCTGGAACCTCCAGTAGCTCAGGTTGGGGGACGGGTCCGTCCTTGGGATGTGGTAAAGTCTGTTTGCCGACAGGTCAGAGAAGAATTTTTGAAGGTCACAACCTCGTAAGTGGTGAAGACCTCCGTCCAATAAGGTGACCAATTAACAAGATTGACAGTCCTTCTTTCTCCTTAGTTCTAAGGGTCCCTGTGGACCCTCCCCTGGTCAGAGAGGCCTTGGCGAACCCCAAAACTGGGGTTCGGTGCCCTTGTAACCCCTCACTGGCAGGAGTGCTGCTGGCAGACTGACAGGCCAATTGCAGCCGTCCAGTCACTGTCAGTTCTTAGCAGGATGAGCCCATTGTCGGAAAGCGAGGCGAGGCCACCCATGTCAACTCTGGCAGCGTATCAGAGGAACAAACATCTGCAGATACATATTTTTGATTACAGGAGGGCAGGGGTCTCCAAACCTGGCAACTTTAAGACTTGTGGACTTCAACTCCTAGAACTCGCTGGCTGGGGAATTCTGGGAGTTGAAGTCCAGAAGTCTTAAAAGTTGCCAGGTAAGGGATGATATACAACTTATTACAGTCCAACTAATAAATGATTGCGTGTCCCAGGAAATGAAGCTACTGAGAATTTGTGCCATCTCCTCCTCCTTTCCCCCCATCAACCCATCTGGACGAAGGAAAAGAGAAATTTCAAGACAGGCATTTGCAAGGGCTCCAATACTCAGACTAGTAGAATTCTTAAGGTTTTTGATGGCTCCATATAAGACTCGTGTCTCTTATTTTATGAGCTATCTTAATGGCTGAGATTTGGGTGGGACAAATACCTTGTGAACGAGGGAAGGGAACTTTATTTATATATTATTATTAATAATAATAATAATAATAATAATAATAATAATAATAATAATAATAATAATAATAGTAAAGTTGGAAGGGACCTTGAAGGTCATCTAGTCCAACCCCCTGCTCAGGCAGGAAACCCTATACCATTTCGGACAAATGGCTGTCCAGTCTCTTCTTAAAAACTTCCAGTGTTGGAGCATTCATCGCTTCTGGAGGCAGGTGGTTCCACTGGTTAATTGTTCTAACTGTCAGGAAGTTTCTCCTTAGTTCTAGGTTGCTTCTCTCCTTGATTAGTTTCCACCCGTTGCTTCTTGTCCTGCCTTCAGGCGCTTTGGAGAATAGCTTGACTCCCTCTTCTTTGGGGCAGCCCCTGAGATACTGGAACACTGCTATCATGTCCCCCCTCGTCCTTCTCTTCATTAAACTAGACATACCCAATTCCAGCAGCCGTTCCTTATATGCTTTAGCCTCCAGTCCCCTAATATACCGAGGACTGGATTCCCTCTGAGGAATTGTTGGAGGAGTTGCAGGCTCACTGGGGGGGGGGGGGGAAGAGGGGAGTGAAGGGAAAATGTCAGATCAACGTTGGGGTCCTGCTTTCTGCTCAGTGGCTCGTTTCCCACCATGTGGAGCTACTGTATAATGGGGTTGTTTGGTGTGGCTCACTGACTGGTACAACCCAGCCGCCCGGGGCTTGTAAACCATGGATGACGGCTCACCAACTTGTCTGAACCCAGCCAGTTGTAGTTAATTCACTGGTGTGCAGTTAAACAGATCCCATTATGGGTTTATTGGCCATCTGCTTTTCTTTCTTGCCCAGGAGTCTCAACTTGCGTGCGGTTTTTGCAATTAGGGAGCATCCAGCCCCAAATCTTTTGCTTTTCCAACCCTGGACTAAACAAAGGAGAAAGAAAGATGTGCTGGGTTATTTAGTTACAGATGTTCCATTACCTCATTAGGTGTGGGGGTTTTCTCCCTGTTTATATGCAAAGCATAATATGACAAAGTTCCAAATAGTGCAGTCCTGGAATGTGCTGGAATCTCTAGCATGTATACACTACTGAAGCAGCGATGTCTACGCTGGCTTGGGCATGTCGTGAGAATGGCTGACGGTCGGATTCCGAAAGATTATCCTGTATGGAGAACTAGTGCAGGGAAAGCGCCCCAGAGGGAGACCTGAGCTGCGATATAAGGATATCTGCAAGAGGGACCTAAAGGTAATCAAGTGTCTGCAAGCTCAGAGTATATCAAGGACCCCACAGTTGTCATCCTCCTCCTCCTCCTCCTCATCCTCCTCCTCCTCCACTTCGCACCCCCCCTTCTAGCACTGATGCTGTTCCCTAGTTGGATGATCAAACGATTAAGTTCAGAGAGCATCAAGTTCTACTCTTGAGCTACAAATATTCTTTTCTAAGCAAAGGAGTATCTGGGTGGCTAGATCCATGCAGAGGAGACACAGCTAACTGGAGTAGACCATGAAGCCTAGCTGGGATCAACCACTTGCTTGAGGAAGGGAGGGGGAGTCTCCAGGCCGAATTGGCTTGAGGATCAACTCAACCACCCGAGAGTTCTCCCTTTGATGGGAATGGGGCCAGTGGGATTTCCAAAAGAGGTACCAGCAAGCAGATATTGCATCCCTCTTTCTTTGAGACAGATGGGATTGCATTGATCCTAAGAGTGGCTGGAAAGAACTGCTGTGCCAGGCTGGGGAAGAGCATCATTGCAAACAGAAAAGCAGACAAGCAGAGCACCAGGCAGCTCGCTTGGACTGGTCCAGAGGGACAAAGAGCAATAAATGTTCCCTGTCAAGACCAAGAGAAGCAACACGGAAGAAACAGAGCCCTGGGGAAGCCATGCTGAGAATGAATATGGAGCACTTTGCTGTTGCCATAGAACACAGAAGTGGCCTTCCCGTTGCAGGGTCCAGATACAGCCCTGGACTCTGGCGAACAACACACAGTTGCGGTTCTTAACTACATCCGCTCGGTTGTTAATGCAGAGAAAGGAGTTTCGTATCTTGGATGGCTTCAGAATTGGAGATTTTTACATGGAT
>NW_015387785.1:133367-139860 GCF_001527695.2 Protobothrops mucrosquamatus | reverse complement strand
GGGAAAGATGGAGGGCAAGAGAAGAAGGGGACGACAGAGAAGGAGGGGGCTGGATGGAGTCACTGAAGCAGGAGGCGTGAGCTTAAATGGACTCCAGAAGATGGTAGAGGACAGGAAGGCCTGGAGGAACGGTGTCCATGGGGTCACGATGGGTCAGACATGACTTCGCAATTAACAACAACAACAACAACAACAACAACAAACCAAATTATTTTGGTTCAGTCTGGGGAGATGCAAAGAGCTATGCAGTAGCACATGAAGATGCTTGACTCCTTCATTTCAGCAGGAAAAATCATAGTCAAGGCGGGGGAGACCTCCTTGGGGATCAGGCCACAGGGCTCCATGTGGATCGCACTCTAAAGATGAGCCAACAGAGTCAGGCAGCTGCAAAAACCCCAAATGCAATCCTAGATGACGTTCACAGAAGACCAGAGTCGTTGGTCTCTGTTCTCCATTGGTCAGATCAAACCTAGAATATTTTGGTCTAGTGCAGGGGTAGGCAACCTTGGCTCTTTTATGACTCGTGGACTTCAACTCCCAGAATTCCTGAGCCAGCAAAGCTGGCTCAGGAATTCTGGGAGTTGAGGTCCACGAGTCATAAAAGAGCCATGGTTGCCTACCCCTGGTCTAGTGCTTAAGACTCCAGGCTAGAAACCAGGAGATGGTGAGTCCTAGCCCTGGCTTTGTCTCAAGAGCCAGCTGGGTGACTTTGGGTGAGTCATAGAACATAGAACATAACAGAGTTGCAAGGACCTTGGAGGTCTTCTAGTCCAACCCACTGTTTGAGCAGGAGACCCTATGCCCTTTCAGACAAAGGGTTTTCCAGCCTCTTCTTAAAAGCCTCCAGCGTTGGAGCACCCCACAGCTTCTGAAGGCAAGCTGCTCCTTTGGTTGATTGCTCTCATCATTAGGAAATGTCTCCTTAGCTCCAGTTCTTCGTTCTCTCCTTGGTTAGTTTGCACCCATTGTTTCTTGTCTTGCCTTTTGGTGCTTTGGAAAAATAGTTGAATCCCCTCCTCTTTGTAGGAGCCTCTCCAATATTGGAAGACTGCTATCATGTCTCCTCTAGTCCTTCTTTTCACTTTTCATTAGACATACCCAATTCCCGTAACCGTTCTTCGTAGGTCTTAGCTGCCAGCCCCCTAATCATTCTTGCTACTCTTCTCTGCACTCTTTCCAGATTCTCCCTCAGCCCAAACCAGCACACAGGGTTGTTGTTGTGGGGAAAACAGGAAGAGGAAAGGGAAACCTGGAATTATATATCTCTATCTCTAAAGGAAATTAACCTGGAATTATATATCTCTATCTCTAAAGGGGGGGGGAGGGGATTTAAGATGTAAATGTAAATTTTGGTATATAAAAATGTTATAGTGAAATAATGTATTTGAAGAAGATGAGATGCTCGGCTGGCGCCCCCAGACTGCGTCCGAAGGATGAGGAAAGGAAGGAGGTGGGATGTGTAGGGTAGTTGAGAGGAGGAAGGAGGAGAGAGGTGTAGGTAGGAGGAAGAGAGGAGGAGGGAAGTAGGTACGAAGGGTGAAAGAGAGGGTGGACGCGGGCGGGGGGGGCTGCTGAGCATCTCTGAATAGATATATAAGATGGGGTTTTTTTTCTTTTGTTTAAGGTATACCATATTTGTAACTTGTTTGTTTATTTGAAAATTAATAAAAATTTGAATATAAAAAAAAAAAAAGGTTTCCCTGGTGTCCAAACTCCAGAGCACGGTGCTCACCTCTGTTTCTTGGCCCAGGAAGCCACAGCTGACGGAACACAATTTCCAGGGTCAGGTGGCCAGCACGGATCTACGCAGAGGTGCACAGAACACAGTGACCATTCCCACCGAAGGGGTACCTATTTATCTACTCACATTTGCATGCTTTCAAACTGCCAGGTGTGCAGGAGCTGGGGCAAGTAGTGGGAGCTCACCCTGTTGCGCAGAGCTGGGGTCTTGAACCTGGGCTGTCAGCTTTCCAGCTGACAGGTTCAGTGTCTTTAACTGCTGAGCCATCGCACCCTTTTCTCTATCCCTATCCCTATATCTATATCTATATCTATATCTGTATCTGTATCTATCTATCTATCTATCTATCTATCTATCTATCTATCTATCTATCTATCTATCTATCTATCTATCTATCTATCTATCTATCTATCTATCTATCTATCTATCTATCTATCTATCTATCTATCTATCTACAGGTAGTCCTTGATTTACAATCAGGCCATAAAATGGGGCAAAACTCACTTAACAACTGCCTTGTTTAGCAATGGAAATTTTGAGCTCAATTGTGGTCATAAATCAAGGACTACCTGTATGTGTATATATATGTTTGTGTGTGTGTGATAGATAGATATAGATAAATAGATAGATAGATAGATAGATAGATAGATAGATAGATAGACACATACATATAGAGACTATTTTAGATAGATAGATAGATAGATAGATAGATAGATAGATAGATAGATAGATAGATAGATAGATAGATAGATAGATAGATAGATAGATAGATAGATGAGAGAGAGAGAGAGAGAGAGAAAGACCTGATCATGGATTAGAGAACAAATGAAAGAATCAACGAATTGAAATGGAAATGGGCTGGTCGCATAGCAAGAAGAACTGAGGGCAGGTGGACCAAGTTGGTCCTAGAATGGATCCCACTTGATAAAAAGCATCCAGGAAAGAGATCCAAAACAAGATGGAGCGACGACATCAGCAGGTATTGTGGGCCCAGCTGGCAAAAGGAAGTTCAGGATCATATAGGTTGGAAACAGGTGGGAGAGGACTTCATCCTGCACTGGATGGACAATGGCTAGAATGATGATGATGATGTTTGTGTGTGTGTGTGTGTGTGTGTGTGTGTGTAAAATACATATATAAAAAATAAAACCAGGGTAAAATATATATAATAAAAGCAGGGTGAAAATCTAAAAGAAGAGAAAAGACAGACATTGACTGGAGGATGCCCAGAAGTGATAATCAAGGTGATAAAAAAGCCTTGAAGAAAATTCATCTGAAGGAAAGATTTACCCTGCAGAAGAGAAGACATAGTAGAGGAAAGGCAATATGATGGTGTCTGGAGAGCTATTTGGAAGATAGGCAGAATTTTTCAGGAGACGGATTTTGGACAGCACCAGGAAAAAAAATCCCTAGTCGGACCTGCTCAGCAGTAAAGCTAATTGCCGGAGGCTGCGATAGACTCTGCTTTCCTGGGGGTGTTTAACAGAGGCTGGATGGGCACCTGCTGCTGGGATGGTGGTGGATTTGAGTGGGAGGCAGAGTTCTGGGTCCCACATACACACACCCAGCCCTCTTTATGCTGTACAATTCTCTTCAGCCTCGACACTTTCAACATGCATTGCCTGCCCACTTCTGCAGCCTGAACATGGGACTTGGGGAAAACAAGAAGATGGGATTCTGAAAATTCCAGTTCAAAGTTCTGGGCATCCACTCCCAGGGCTTGCTGGAGTGATGCCTAGAGGTGGGTTTAAGGGAATGTACAACAGCTGCACACAGAGGCTTTCCTTGCCTCAACCTACCGTTGTCTCGCATTTGTCATTGTCTAGACTCTAGACTGTAATCTCCTCGGAAGAGGAACTTTCTTGCACTAGATTTACAAAGTGACGCATTCTGGAATGTTGCGCTCCTAATAAATTAGCCGCAGCCAGAGACTACTGCAATCTACCTCCTAAACGCCTCCAGCAAATTGTATTTAATAAGCCACAGACACAAACACACACACCCAATTCCCTTGGAGCCTTCCTGGGCCATCGCAGGAGTGCTGTTTAGGGGTGGGGGCTGACCTGACATGCTAGCCAAAGGTGATCCTGTCTATATTTCCTGGGCAGGCAGCCAGGAATGAACACTAAGAAGGGCAGCATTTTTACAGTCTCCTTGAAACGGCTGTAAGGACCGAGGCCGGTCTCCATTGCCATCTGACAGGAAGGGTCCACTGGCATGAAAAGCTGAGCACTGCAAACCTGCGCAGCTTCCTCAGCGTCATTGGAAATGCAGCTTGCCCCAGAAGCTGATCTTCTGCAAGGAGACCAGCAAGTTTAGAGAGGGTCTCTGTCTCGCTCTCCCGAGAGGCTGCATTTCAGACGGAGGAACCCCACCCCAACAGGAGCTGATCTGCTCCAAGCATCAGCAATGCTCTCATTGCAGGCAGAGTGCGTAATTCCGACTTGAGAGGAGGCACACCTGGCCTTGGGCTCACAACAGCCCCGGGGGACATTGCTGGCTGGAGGTGATGGAAGAGGAGGACCAGCAGCCTCCGTTGAAGGGGTGCTGGGGGTTCCACTTCTCCCGGTGCTCCAGCGGCTTCAGCTTTACCTTGGTTCCCACTGGGCAACTCAGCCAGCCGGCTGCATCTTGGCTCTGAGCCCCGTTCCCGCAGAGGACTAAGCTTGGCTAAGATTTAGCAATTACTCCACCAGACACGTGCGCTAACCGGTCATTAGTCTAATGCGACACCTCAGCTTGAGCGCAGAGTCAGTGACACTGAAAACCGAGCACACTGTGCCAGAAGCAGCAGGAGCCCAAGTGCCAAACCTGGCTGTGCCTTTTCCGGACAGGCTGCCTTTCCTTAAATGCCCCGTTGCCCAGACGCTGAGCCAAAGTCACTCCCGCAGCCAGGAGGGGGGCATCCGACGGGAGAAAGTTGCCCGCTAGCGAAGAACAACGGATCGTTCACAACCTGTCATAAAAACGGGAGGCTCAAGGAAACAGGCAGCTTCTCACCTTGAAACCACACAACCTGTAAAGGAGCGGCAACTTTGCCCCCCGAAACTCTGCAGCCTGATCAACTCTGCAAAGGCCTCCTTTGCAACACCTCCCAGGAAGGGCTGGCAGATTCCACAGCATCTCTCTCCCACGCAGAAGCCGAGGAAAGCTCTCTGACCCGCTTCTCTTCCAGCCTCCCGCACTTTCTTGTAATCCACGCAAGCCCCACATCGCTCCACGAGGTTTCCTGGCTTCTGTGCCCTGCAATGCAAGCTGTCCGTGTGCCTCCCCTCGATGCAAAATGAGAACAGGGGACTCTAGTCTTGGCGCTTTCCCAACTGAGGAGCCTACATTTCTTTCTCCCCCCACCCAAGATTCGGTATATCCAGGTACCAGCCACATTCAACCCTCAGCCGCATCTTAGATCAGTGGTTCTCAACCTTTTTAATGCCGTGACCCCAACCGGTCGTAAGTCGAGGACTAAACTGGTCGTAAGTCGAGGACTAAACCGGTCGTAAGTTGAGGACTAAACCGGTCGTAAGTCGAGGACTACCCAACCGGTCGTAAGTCGAGGACTTTCCCTGCCCGGGAGCGCCGCGCATGCGTGGTTCCGCCCCCTGCGCCGGCCGAGGCGTAGCTGGCAAGCGGCAGAGACGGAGCAGGCCGACCACCAGCTGGCCCAGCCCAAGGGAGGTAAGGCACCCCCCGGAAAAGGGAAAAAAATGGCGGACAAAAAAAATGGCAGACAAAAAAATGGCGGACAGCCTTGCTTGGCGATCCCCGTGAAATGGTCGATTGACCCCAAATGGGGTCCCGACCCACAGGTTGAGAACCACTGTCTTAGAGCAACGTGGAGATGCAAGCCTTTTCTGGCTTCAACCCCTGCCCTAATTTCCAAATGTGTTTTCAGATTTCTTGTCTGATAGGAAATCCTGGGAGATTTCTACTGCTCAGGCTTCTTCTGTCATTTTGACTGATTCTATAAAATCCTTGCCCAACCGTGGATTTTTAGGTACCATTTTTTGATTAGCAATGCCAAACTGTTACTTTGAAATCTTCCTGGTCACCATGGCTACCTTTTTCAGTTGGGTTTCCCCCCCGCCCCAGATAACGTTAGAGTATAGCCACGTTATCCCTGGGCAAAGTCCAGAAATGATGGCATTTGTAGTCCAATCCATTGGAAGGGCTACAGGGATGAAGAGAAACTGCCCTTAACAGTTGGAAAATAATAAATAATAAAATAACATTTTCCAACTTCTGGATTAAGTTTTAAGCTGTCTTTTTATTAAGAAAGGAATGAAAAGAGATGAATTTGAGCAGAGCCCACATTCCTCCTGCAATGGAGTTGAAAGCAAACTTACGGGCTCTCCCTGGCTTTGACGAATCTTTTGAGGCTTCTGGAAGCAGCCAGAACAGCCTCGCCCGGATCAGCCCTTGGTCTCCAGAGACTTTTGCTTCCTCTTCAGGAGCTCTCCTGAAGCTGCCTTCTGGATCACCTACTACAGAGCTTTTCAACCAGTGGTACGGGTACCACCTGTGGTACATTGGCACCTGGCAGGTGGTACGTGACCATCCTAGAAAAGTGGAAGTGGGGGAGGGGAGTGAGCTGAACCGGTGGCAGCACCGCACAAGCCTGAGCGAGAGATGGCTGGAGCTGCAGGGCTATCAGGGCTCAGCGGAAGCACCAGGATCAGCGTCAGGCTCCAGCTGGAGCTCGGCGCTGATCCTGGTGCTTCTGCTGAGCCCAGAAGAAGCGCCGATCAGCTGGAA
>NW_015387785.1:129804-131343 GCF_001527695.2 Protobothrops mucrosquamatus | reverse complement strand
GAGGCAGGTTGTTCCACTGGTTAATTGTTCTCACTGTCAGGAAGTTTCTCCTTAGTTCTAGATTGCTTCTCTCCTTGATTAGTTTCCACCCGTTGCTTCTTGTCCTGCCTCCAGGCGCTTTGGAAAATAGCTTGACTCCCTCTTCTTTATGGCAACCCCTGAGATATTGGAACACTGCTATCATGTCCCCCCTCGTTTTTAGCCCATCCCACTTCATTTTTATAAACACTTCCCCGGGTGCCCAGAATCTTGCCCTATCATTACTCCTACCCTTTTAGCCAAAAAGGACCATGATATGCCAACTACAAAGTGCCGGATTTTGCGCTTGAGCTTGCAGAGCCAATCTAGATATTCTAAAGAACTTTGGACTTTAAATGGCCTGCTTTATTTTATTACGTTTCTGCCGCTTTCTAAGTGTGCCCCCTTTATGCAATGATTGTGATCGTAAAAAAGCAGATATATTATGCAGAGGCCACGATTCCCGAGGTTTATAGCCTGTCATCTCACTTTTCCCAGCTCTCTGGAAAAGGTGTCGAGCAAAGTCGAGCCTTCCCTCAAGGACTTCAAGGGCCCCCCAGCCAGTGGACAGCAATGGTTGGGGAATATTTTGAACTCGTGAGGGAGGAAATGGCCAGAGTTTTCTTTTGAGGACCATTTTTTCCGACCTCTTTGGCCTCTATCACAATTTTAGTGTGTGCACAGCACCACGAGCCTTTCAGGAGAGCCGTCTTTATGCTTGCCCTCCATGTGGGAAATTTTAGCCAGCCCCTCTTCCTCGATCTCCTCTCCAAGCTGGGAGGGCAACCCTGTCTCTGCCTTCCCTCTTGCCTAGGCATCTTCCAGCTCTCTTCCTCCTGCCTTTCAAAAGGCCTCAGAATTGGGTCAGAAAGACGTCGGATGAAGCTAGCACGCCATCAATCTCCCCCTGATTGTTCCCTCATCCAAATTTTTGCGACTAATTGCATGCACAGAATTAGACCAAGGGCACAATTCAGGAAACAAAACAAGGATGGCCAATGTCTCCCTTGCCCTCTGCCAAGTGGACACTGAACCTTCAGGGGACACAGGAGAATGAAAGAGAAAAACGAGGTTGAGAGACATTCCCTCTTCTGCCACTGAGCAGCAGAGCAACGGGTGGCAGACTGGCACACTTGTTGGGATGAAGGCCTTGTGGGAATGGAGGTGCGCTGAGCAAGCAGCATCCCAGCAGCTGGGCAGGGATGGCAAGACTGCACATCTACGACTGTAGGCTGCATTTATACAATGTGATTAAGAGGATGACTTAATTAACCCACAGTCTGAAAGTCTAGCATAACAAATGGACTGGGTTCACAGGACAAACTTGCATAAAATTAGCCAAGCTTAAGTGTAACCACATTTATCATGCCATGCCAATGGTACTGTAAATGGTTTGCAACTGAGTAATTGATCTGAGTACTTGTGTGAATACCGCCTCTGTGTGTGTGTGTGTATGAGTGGAGTCTCTACTTTCACAGGTAGCAGACCACACTGTCCCCAGGAGACACAAGAAGGCAACAC
>NW_015387785.1:113520-127811 GCF_001527695.2 Protobothrops mucrosquamatus | reverse complement strand
CAAGGGGGAGGAACTAAAAAGTAGGGGTCTCTATTGGACTTTGTTTCAGACGTGAAAAGGGACTGTTAGTCCTCCCTGAAGCTCTTTGGATGGAATAGCTACTCAGGAGAAATTATTTTACCTCCAAACAGCCTAGAAGCCAAAAGGGGCTAAAACAAAGTTTTTCTGGGTTGCCTATTTGCATGCATGTCCCTCATGACCTAGTTAAATTGGCAGGCAGATCATGTTCTGCCTAGATTTGATAGAGACCTCATGATCTACCAGTAAAGTGTTGAGTGCCAAGTTGAGTGCCAACTTTTTTCTGAGCAAGGATGGTTGGACCATCCGGCAAAGTTCTAACCATTTGTCTTCATTTTGGACAGGCCCATGCCTTAGCCACAAAGACACAAAGGCTGCCTGAACTGATCTCACCGTCTCAGGTTCTGGAGTGTAATCTATCTTGGGTTAATTATCCCTTAGAACTTGGCCATGGCACCAAATTCTCTCTTGCAAAGGTAACTAAGAGAGTTACTTTCCTGGGCCAGAGAGACACAGTGAATCAGCAGCCAAAGGTTACCTCCTCAGCTTTCTCAGGTGCCCACTTGACACCTGAGGTCACAGCAGGCTATTTTTATGCCCAGTAACCCTCTGCAATATATTTCCACAGGTAACCAGAGGCCATCTTACAGTTGGATTGGAAAAGAAAAATGCACGAACACCAGATTGTCTGATAACAAGTAATCCGATAGACACTCTTTCTGAAGTCTTAAAGCTTTTCATTTAAAAAATGACATTAAATATAACACTTCCTTAATCACCAAACATTTTCAATTATATTTTTCTTAGGCCTCCTACAGCACAGGCATAACATTTCCTTAATATATATTTTTTTACAAAACACCATTTGACTCTTGCAGGTGTGTGAATAATAGCTATTGTTTTATTCAACTGAACTCTGCAGAGCTAGTTTATGAATGAAGCAAAGCTGGTTAATGGAGAAAACCCTAATTCTGGAGGAGCAATTGATTTGACGAAGAAAGTCAATTGTTCATGATTAGTTATGAAATGGTTATTTCTACGGTCTGATTAAAATGGCCTAACCAGGCTAGGATTGTAGTTCCAGATTAACTGAGAAAGGATGCCCACGTCTTGTGACGGTGATAGTTCTGCTGCCTTTCCCTATTTTCCCAAGGCTACTTTAATCAAAGTTTGGAGGTGCCTTTCTTGAGTCAATGGACCCTGGATTCTGCAATAATTTGATTGACTCCCTCCACACTGTATATCTGTGCTTGTCTCAGGGCCTAAAAGCTAAAAATTGGATGCATAATTGTGGATTGGGAGAAACCACCCATTTTGCACAACCTGTCTGATCAGCGTTTCTCAACCTTGGCATCTTTGAGATGTGTGGACTTCGTTCCCAGAATTTTCCAGCTAGCATTCCACTCACATAGTGACAGACAACCCTTCCCCACACATATGCATCACAGTTGGACTGCAATAACTAAAAGTCCTCCAACCATATAACAAAGTGCATTTTCTTCCACTGAAAGGAAACACTGTTATTTTAAAACCAGCCAAAGAACAAAGTATTCTTGGGAATGTGCAGAGTACGATTCTGATCCAGGAAAGAGAAATAGAAACATCTCTTGGAAAGGAGGGAGGGAGGGAGGGAGGGAGGAAGGAAGGAAGGAAGGAAGGAAGGAAAGCAGGAAGGAAGGAAGGAAGGAAGGACTGGAAGCTAGGAAGTTCAAGCAACAACTGACTTTGAGAAATGTTAATTCAGTCCATATTTGCTTGAGAAATTCCAAATGTTCCTCCCGCTATGCCCAGCTCTTCATCCTGGGGCCATCTGCAGATGGGCACAAAAGACCTGTAAAGCTGCCCTGGGTTAAAAAAAACAACCCATCCCAACAAAGATCTCCTGTGATTCAACTGTGAGCTACATAAACAGCCTCTTGAGAGAGGGTGGATTATTTGCCATCTGGCAGTACTGAATTGTCAAGACACTTAATATTTTACATAATATGATTATTCACTGCTTCTGAAACAAGCCCAGCCTTGGCATCCAACTGCTTTTCAAGGCAAGAAAAGGCCTCTTAATACAGAAGTGCAGCAAGGCACCTGAAGCAACCACAATTGTGAACACTACATCTGAGGACTTGGACAAATTGGAGGTGCTCAGAGCCAGCAAGACAATAAATAGCCAGGAAGAAAAAATGAGTAGGAAGAATTAAAGGCATCCGTATTTTTTTAGTCTGGAGATAAGAGAAGTTGTGATGCCGGGAGGGAGGCATGATAGCTCTCTTCAAGTATCTGAAGGGCTATCATGTACAAGATGGGCAAAATTGCTCAGAATGGTTTAGGTTACAAGGAGGTAGGCTTTGGATGGGCAGTAGGAATAATTGCTTAATGGAAAAAGCTTTTTAACAGTGGAAAGCTTTGACTCTGGGAGATGATGGACTCTCGAGGGAGGTGTTTACAAAGGCTAGAGATGTCTCTGGAAATTGCTGTAGGAGTGGATTCTTGCACTGAACTCCTAGGTTCCTTCCAACCTTAGGTTCTACAATTCTGTGATTGTTCTGGGAAGAGAACTTAAAACAATGTCAGCCAAAGAATGAGATGTGGGTGGGGTGGTACCCAGATGCATCAACATTGGTTGCTTCAGCAAACTGGAACAAACTTTTTCTTGGCTTCAGAATCTGATCGTTCTCCCAGTGAAGAGCAGATCCTTCCATTGAAGGTACCAGGAGACACAAGTCACATGAGTTTGTCTTTATCAGATAATTCTGTCCCCCAAAGAAATGGTGCCTGCCTGAAGCACATCCTCCAAGACACACCAGTTGGCTTGCTTATAGAAATGCTCTAAGGCAGGGCTGGGGAACTATGGCCCTTTTACGACTTGTGGACTTCAACTACCAGAATTACTGAGTCAGCATGACCCTTTTATAGCTGGCTCAGGAATTCTGGGAGTTGAAGTCCACAAGTCATAAAAGGGTCATGGTCCCCCACCCCTGCTCTAAGGGATCCCTTTATAGACTGCATGATACAGAAAAAAAGAGGAACTTATGATGTATGTTTTTGATTAGGAAAAATAGAGTCAACGTTCCAACTGACAAGCCCAACAAAGTAAGCATAGCGGAGATGATGCAATTTCTAATGCAAAACTTTATTGAGAAAATCACATCGGCACAGATGAAAGGAAAACCAGCTCTGATTTCTTGGCACCAAAAATCAGTGTATTAAAGTATAGAACCTCCCTCCCTCCCAAATGTGCAGGTCACATTGTCCAATAAGGTGTTAGATAATTGTTAGGAGAAAGTTTATCAGTTCTTAGTAAACTCTTCTTGGATGACTCAGATTCCCATGGCTTGGCAGTCCGATGTCTGAAGCCTAAATTCCATTCTTTCCTCCCCTTCCCAGCCTGTAAGAAGCTAAGAAGCAGAAAATGGCTTCAGCAGCATAAGCATTCTTCGTAGCTTGACAAAGAGATAATAGATAACAGAAAAAAAGACAGTTTTTGTAACCATAGAGTAAGAGGTAGTTTTGTATTTGTATTTATAATTGTGGTAAAGAAAATTGAAGTTACTTCTTTCTCTTTCTTTTTGTACTTTTTTCCTTTTGTTGTTTTCTTTATATTACTTCTTATTAGCTTTTATCTTTTTAAAAAATTCTTAATAAAAATAGATGACAAAAAGAATTGCTGAAGGGATGTTGTTCCATGTTAATAACCTTGAGAGAGAACAGGCCACGTGGGGTTTTTTTCCCGCCTCCAGGGAAACATCTGCCATGAATCAAATGCTCCCTCACCCATTCACAGGTTCTTCTGCTCATTTGGGTTGAAAAGAGCTGAGGGAGGGAAGTGGAGAATTGGCCCAGCTTCCATATATGAAGGGGGCTCGGTTCGAAGTTTTGAGGGATCAGATGGACAGATTTAAAGCAGTAAAAGTAATGAATACAGGCCCAATTCATCTGATAATGAGTTTCAATGTGGAGAAAAGCAAAGTCTTACATTTAGGCAGGAAAAACCAAAGGCACAAATACAGATTGGGTGAGACCTGGGTTAAAAACAACAACTGTGAGAGGGACCTTGGAGTCCTAGTGGATGATCACTTGACTATGAGCCAGCAGTGTGCAGCAGCAACCAAAACAGCTAGTACAATCCTTGGTTGTACAAACAGAGGCATAGAATCAAGATCACGCAAAGTATTATTACCGCTTTATAAAACCCTAGTAAGATCACACCTGGAATACTGCAGCCAATTTTGGTCACCATATCACAAAAAAGATGTTGAGAGTTTGGAAAAAAAATTCAGAGAAGAGCAACTAAGATGAGCAAAGGCCTGGAGACTAAAACATACGAAGAATGGCTATGGGACTTGGGTCTGGCTAGTCTAAAGAAAAGAAGAAATAGCAGAGACATGATAGCAGTGTTCCAGTATCTGAGAGGCTACCCCAAAGAAGAGGGGGTCAAACTGTTCTCCAAAGCACCAGAGGGCAAGATGAGAAACAATGGTTGGAAACTGATCAAAGAGAGAAGCAACCTTGAATTAAGGAGAAACTTCCTGACAGTGAGGACAATCAACCAGTGGAACAGCTTGCCCCCAAAATCACTGGAGATTTTAAAGAAGAGACTAGACGTTCACCTGTTTGAGATGGTATAGGTATAGGGGGCTGGACTAGAAGACCTCCAAGATCCCTTCCAGCTCTATTCTATTCTATTCTATTCTATTCTATTCTATTCTATTCTATTCTATTCTATTCTAGTCATAATCCCTTTTTCCTGCACCACTGTACTTCAAACAGTTTTAAGTTGAAGACTACCTGTAACATGCTTCCAGTTGCAGGAGAACATTTGTGGAAGAGACAAAGTCTTTTCTCCATCTTCTTCTTGTGAGGAGCTTAAAGAAACCTGGACATCTTGCCTAGGATTTGCCTGATCCAGCAGAGTTGAGAACAATTTTTATGTTCAGTGTCTGGTGTTGTGTCCTGAGCCTGCAAGAGGCAGGCTCGGGACGTTGCAAGAGTCCCGGGCATTTGCAGAAGCTGCCCAGGACCAGACTGAGCGGCGCCGGCCTTGTGCGCATGCGCAAGGCAGGAAAAGCCCGCCTCATGATTGGTTGAACTTGCCCGGGGATCAGAGGGTATAAATAGAGGCCTGCGTGCCTCTGCTCTGGTTGTTCGTAGAATGGAAGCAAACAATAAAGACTTGTTAGAGATGCTTCGTCTCAAGCGCCGTTATTCTCCGGACTTAACACCTGTATTGAAAGATCTATACTAATAGCTCACCAAATCATAATTCTGTGTGTTCCTATTTTGCCAAGTGTTTGACTAAGAGTCAAGTTTGATTTGACTCAAGAACAATGCCACCTTTGCCCATTTTTAACTTCATATTCTACATTTAATTATTATTCCAAGTGTTGAATGTTTGAAAATAGAAAGCCAGCTAAAATAAAACAATGCAATACATGTGTATTTAGCATATGTAAGGATGTCATTGTGCTGCAGCTGTTCAGCTCACTGTGTAATGCAACTGCTAAAAAAAGGCAAATAAGATCCAGTTCAATGCAACTGTTATGAGATGCTTTCCTGGATTTTGGACTGCTTTGCATGGAGCTTCAGCTTCTGAAGTGACCTTTATTGTTTTTCCTGAGTTCTCATATTCCTATACCAGAATGCGCTCAATAGCTGCCATAAAGCCCTCTGATCTAAGTCTGATCTCTGTCAGGTGCAAGAAACCTGGAGCGCTGCAAGTTTATTCCATGCAACCGATACACAAGAAGCTGAACTACTAATGGTCAATGCAAAATGGCGCCAAATAAGAATCAATGGACTTCAGGGGGGGGCTTATTTCAGGGGGACTCCAGACTGATGGTGGTTTTGACCCTGTCCTCAGGCTAAGCTTGGTCATCTCTTACAATCAGTTATGATTGTGTACAATCAAAAATGTAATCTCTGGCACAGAAGAGCCAACAGGATGGTAAAGCTGCAAAAAAGGCAAATACTATCTTCAGATGCATCTGTTCTGCCTTACTCGGACCACATTTGGAATCCTGTGCCCAGTTCTGAGTACCCCGGTTCAAAAGGAAAGTGACAAACTGAAGCCAGTCCAGAGGAGGGCTGTCAACAATGGTGAAGTCCTAAGCAGAAAGGTTGAAGAATTTGGGTCCATGTAGACTACAGAAGGGAAGACTGAGGTCAGACAGGAGAACATTCGCTAAATATCTGAGGGCTTCTTCCATAGAAGAAGAAGTGGAGCCATTCCATGTGGCTCAGAGGGCAGGATTGGACTTGGCGAGAGAAAATTACAAGCAAAGGACTTCTGGAGTGGATGAACTTTTAAGGGTGTCTCTCCAAGCCAGGTGCGTCCGACAACCTGGAGTGACAAACAACATGGTTATTCTTTTTCTACTGCAGAATGAGAGATGGACAATGCTGGTTTTCTCTTGAGGGACAGGACTTCTTGTCCCAGAATGCTGGGCAAAGCAACGCTGGCCTCCATTCTCTCCTTCAAACTCAAGAACTGTGTTCGCTCTTCACTCAGAAAAGCAGAGCTCAGTATGAATTATGTATGTGGAGTAACTTTGCATAATTCCTCACTTTGGGTGTAATTTACTCACCTCCTTAATCTCCAGAAGCTGTTAAGAGTTGTAGCAAATCATGAGAACAAGATACCCTGTTTGAAGTTCAGTGAATCGTGAAAATTAAAGATAAGTCAAGCAGGCTAGCCATTTCTAAGATTTATTAACTGGTATTTTTTCCCCAAACTGGATTTCCATTTTAGAGGAGAATTAAGCCACATTTAAGATAGTACTATGGTATTTTTTTAATGCACTTATAACTAGATGAAAGGCAGTATGAAAAATTAATGCAATCCATTACAGGTAGTTTTTCACTTACAACTGGCTGCTTGTTGACCGTTTGAAGTTACAACAGCCCCGTCCCCAAAAAAGTACTTAGTTCCAAAGTTTTGACGGCTGCTCCCCTCTGCAGTCACCTGACCGTATTTATAGTGTTTGCAGCCTCCCAGTCGCCTGACCGTGATTTACGATGTTTTTGTTGAAAACCAGCATTTACTTCTGGTTTTCAGCAAACATGCCCCATAGTGAACAATGGGTTCTCTTAAGAACCCGCAGAATTTGCTTAACCATGTGAGTGACCCTTTTTATGACCATCTTGACTTATGCCCATAATAGGCAGGCTCCATTGCAGTCGTAAGTCAAGGACTACCTTAGAATCCAATCTATCAGAATTAACATTCCAAATGGCCCCTAGAATTTAAAACGGTATCTATTTTTTTATTAGTTATATTCCAGTTTTAGTATGGTAGCTAAGTGCAGCATGCATAGTGTTCCTTCTTCCTCTTTGGCCCCACAACACCCCCCCCCCATTGAGGTAGGATGAGCTGCAGGAGAGTGTCTGGCCCAAGCGCCCCCCCCCACATGTGCAGGGGGGGATCCCTGTGTGGAGACTGGCTCTAGCCTAGCTTGAGCCTGCCTGCCCAGCTCCTTCAGCCCCATCTGCACTGCCTCTCCCTGGATCCAAATAACAATACATTTCTGCATAAGGAATACAGGCTTAACCTCTGAAGAAGGCCCCTGAAAAAGTAAAGAGTTTTTAGTTTGGACTACAGGGGGCCCCAGCCGTATTTATGCAGTTGATTAATGAGGTCCTACATGATCACTTGTACAAAGGGTTTTTGGTGTATCTTGATGATATCCTGATATACATCACAAATATGACTGATCACATAAAGCTGGTGAGATAAGTGTTAAAGAAACTATTGAATGCCAAGCTTTATGCCAAACTGTCGAAATGTGAATTTCACCAAACCCGATTAGACTATCTTGGCTACAGAATTTCCAACGAGGGTATTGAAATGGATCCAGCCAAGGTGAAAGCCATAATCGAATGGCAGCCCCCAAAGACTCGCAAACAGCTCCAGAGCTTTCTGGGCTTTGCCAACTTTTATCATCAATTCATCCCCTCTTTTGCCGAGATTGCTCTACCCCTTACGGAACTACTCAAAACAGGTAAAAGAGGAGGGAAGCCATGACCGGGCCAGCCACTAGCATGGACAATGGGCTGTCAAACAGCTTTTGAGAATTTAAAGAGACTATTTGCTGCTGAACCGGTCCTAAAGCACCCCTGCCCAGGGGAACCCTTTGTGATTCAAGCCGACGCCAGTGATGTGGCAGCTGGAGCTGTGTTACTGCAAAAGAACAAAAGTGGGATCCTGCAACCCTGCACCTACACCTCTAAGAAATTTACTGAGAGCGAGCGGAGATAGGACAGGACAACGCTAGCGCTGGTAGGATGCTCAGGGCTGGGGTGGCGCTAGTGCAAGTGTGGGGGGGTGAGTGCACGTGCGTGTGCGAGTGCACTGGCCATCCCTTCACGCAGCCCGGTGGCCACGTGGACACGGCCCGGTAATGGGCTGCGGCCCACAGGTTGGGGACCCCTGTTCCAAAGTAACAAACACTTAAAATGTTCAAGAGAGCAAGGGGGATCTGTCCATGACGCTGCCAGAAATAGAAGTTAATTCAATGTTCCTTTCCTTTATCCCCTCAAATGAAGTAAGGACACCTGTCTCACCTTCCAGGGACTACTGGAAGAAGAGAGGAAACATTTGATGGTGTAATATTGGATCTAGATTGAAGAAGTTAATATAGACCACTGAATTACTAAAGGACCCAGACAACACGTTGTCTATTAAGTATTTGACTGTAAAACTAGAAAATTAATAAAATATTTATATAAAAAAATGTTAATAAACCAAGCGTAATTCTGGTGGAATTTCATTCCAGAGGAGCAGCCCTAGGTACTAAAAAGATCTTAACAGCAATGTGGCCATTTTAATAGGAGAAATACTAGCTGTCCTGGCTAGAAGAATAAACCAGTAGATTAGTGTTTCTCAAAGTTGGCAACTTTAAGATGTGTGGACTTCAATTCCGATGCTGGCTGGGGAATTCTGGACATTGAAATCCACCTGTCTTAAAGTTGCCAACTTTGAGAAGCCTGGCAATTTGCCAAAGGACTGGTTTGTCCAGACAGTCTGGTGAATGAACCCAGCAACTTAAACCGGCATCTTTTGTGAATACCCAGAGTAGGGACTGTAGGTGACAAAGGGAGAGAAGCTGGCAGGAAGTCCAGGAGAGTGGAAGCTGGGCTGCCCTGGACCCAGATCACAGGATGGACCTGCAATATAGAATTCTTAAAAACCACTGGTTAAAAAATGCACGGCTACTGAAAAGAATGCTGACTGCACATGGCCATCAACACTGCCTTGATCGCAATGGAAGAATAGTGGCACGTAAAGTTGTCAGGACAGTCTAAGCACATGGAAAATGTCATCCAGTCTCTGGGAAAGTCAGTTGCAACAGCCCAGGTAGCTTTCAGCAGAAGAACCATCAATTATTCATTGATGGGCAGCCTGAGAAATGTTGAGGTCAGTAATTGCAGCCTGTGTGTATTTGTGAGCTCCAACAAGGTGTGTACAGTACATAACGCACATAAAAAAAAAATAGGTGGAGCTTCCATCACACTGTTGTGGCTGCCACCTTGCCTTTTTTTTAACCATCTCCTGCAGACATCTGTTGTGGCTCCGTCTTGTGAGCCCCTCTTATCGGAGGAAGCAGGCTCCGAACATGAAGGAGAGGAGATGGCCAGGCCTCCCTCTCCAGGACCCTTCTCTTTGGCAATGCCTCAGGTGTCTCCCGACAGAGAAGAGATTGACCAGGAGCCAGGTGTTTTTGAGATTGGCCAGGAGCCAGGTGTTTCGGATAGTGATGAATATACGTTGTGGCTGGATCCACGCCAGAGTAGGCGCAACAAGCGTGCGCAGCAGAAAAGGAGACGTGCCAGAGATTAAGCTGAGTCACTGGACCACACCCCACAGGCTATAAAAGGGAGGTGGTGGCCATTTGGACTCTCTGACGGACAAAAGCTGAATCTCTGGCGAAGTAGTTTGCTGTGGATTGAATTTCAAACTGTGTGTATTGTTTTTTGTTTCTGTGTTCTCTGAGTAAAAGTTCTTGGCAGGCAGTTACGGAGCTGCTGCCAAGCTTCTTATCTGTGGCGTGGAGTGTGGAGAAGTTATTTAACCCTCGGCTGGCTGTTTGGGTGTGTGTGTCAGACGGGGACAGAACAACATCTCTGGTCAAGCTCCAGAGAACTCATGCTCCTTTTTCTTCTGCACTGGGGACATCAACTCTCGAACCTGGCAACTTTAAGGCACGTGGACTTAGAATTTAGAATAATAGAGTTAGAAGAGATCTTGAAGGTCTTCTAGTCCAGTCCCCAACTCAAGAAGGAGACTTTACACCATTCCGGACAAATGGCTGTCCAGTCTGTTCTTGAAAACCTCCAGTAATGGAGTACCCACAACTTTTGGAAACAAGTCATTCCACTGATTAACTGTTCTGTCAGGAAATTTCTCCTTAGTTCTAGGTGAGATCTCTCTTTGACCAGCCTCCATCTGTTACTTCTTGTCTTGCCCGCATTGATCCCCTCTTCTCTGTGATCAGCCCCTCAACGGTTTGCTGGCTGGGGGATTCTTGGATTAGAACTCCAAATTTGGACTTCAGTTGTCAAGGTTGAGAAACAGTTCTAGAATTATCCTTTTGTGCTTTCTCTCTCTGATATTCTGTTCTAAATAAATAAATAACAGCATGGGAGGGGGGGAATAATTTATTATGTTGGGGAATCTAATTTCCCCAAGAAAACAGCTAAGCAACAACAGCTGATGAACAGCTAAACAACAGAAAGGAAGGAAGGACTACCAGCCCAACACAGGCAGTGGTCTTGAAGTCTAAATTCAGCAGGGCTGCCCCAAATATGTGCCTTTTCTAGTACTCTCCTATTTCTATTTTGCTGACTGGGGAATTCTAGGAGTTGACGCCCAGACCTCATAAAGTTGCCAAGGTTGAGAGATGCTGTTCTAGAACTTCTCCTTTGTGTTTTAATAACAGACTAACAGAGTTGAAAGGGACTCTGGAGATGTTCTAGTCAAGTGTAACCTCCTGCTTAAGCAGAAGACCCCATGCCATTCCAGACAAGTGGCTGTCCAGTCTCTTCTTAAAAGTCTTCAGTGATGGAGCACACACAACTTCTGAAGGCAAGCTGTTCCACTGGTTAATTGTTCTCAGTGTCCTTAGTTCTAGGTTATTTCTCTCCTTAATTTCCATTCATTGTTTCTTGTCTTACCTTCTGGTGCTTGGGAAAATAGGTTGACCCCCTCATCTTTGCGGCAGCCCCTCAAATCCTGGAACACTGCTATCATGTCACCCCTAGTCCTTCTTTTCACTAGACTAGCCATAACCGAAATCCTGCAGCCATTCTTCATATGTTTTAGCCTCCAGCCCCCTGATCATCTTTGTTGCTCTTTTCTGCACCCTTTCTAGAGTCTCAACATCTTTTTTTTATAATGTGGTGACCAAAACTGGATGCAGTATTCCAAGTGTGGTCTTATTAAGACTTAATAAAGTGGTACTAGAACTTCACGTGATCTTGATTCTATCCCTCTGTTTAATGCAACCTAGGATTGTGATGGCTTTTTTAGCTTCTGCCGCACACTGCTGGTTCATATTTAAGTAACTGTCCACTAACTGTCCCTCTCACAGTTACTGCTATTGAACCAGGTTTCACCTAATCTGTATCCATACATTTGATTTTTCTTACCTAAACCTTTTTTTTTCCTTACTTTTTTCTCTGTCTGATATTCACTTGGGGAGGCATGGTGGATCGCTGACCGAATACCTCTAGGAGTTTGATGGTGAAGTGGTGTGTAAGAATTCGGCCTCAGCTCCAAGAAACCTCTTGTCCTGAGCTCATTGTTCCGGACAGCAACTGGGAAGGCAGGCAGAGTCTCTGGAGACTCATGAGCTGCTTCCTCATGGGCAGCGCAGCTCCCCATGGCACTCAGTGAGTTTTCCTCTCGACCAAGGCCAGGCACAGCCACGCTAATCCCACCTCCACTTCTTCTTCTTCTTGTGCCCTATCCGTTATCGGACGTTGGCGATCATGTTGGCGATCCTGTTTTTATCAGCAGCCGCACGAAAAAGTGCTGCTGAGTTTTGTCCAAACCAATCCCTTAGATTTTGAAGCCACAATGTTCTTCTTCTGCCTGGACCTCTTTTGCCTTCCATCTTTCCCTGGAGCATTAAACGGAGCATGCCGTATTTTTCTGGGTGTCGCATCACAGGTCCGAAATATTCTAACTTTCATTTTTTAATTGTTTTGATGGTTTCCCTTGGCTTTCCCAGGCGGCTTATCCCCTCCTCATTTCTGATCTTGTCAACCCAGCTTCTATGTAACAGCCGCCTGTAAATCCACATTTCAAATGCTTCTAGTCTCTTCAGGTGGCCTTCTGTCAGAGACCAACTCTCTACTCCATAGAGCAGGATAGACAAAATATAACATCTGACAAGCCTGGTTTTCAGTCTTAGGCTTATGTCGTGACTGCAGAAGACCTTTTTCATTTTGAAGAATGCTATTCGAGCTTTCTCCACTGGCCCTCTTAATAAGAGAAAGTTCAGGGGAAGGTACAGGAAACCCCTGGGTGGCTATATTAATTCAGACCCCTGATTAAAAGAAAAAAAAGTATTCAGCCAGATGGGCAAACAGCCTTGCCACCCTTTGCCACAACTTTCCTGGCCCAGAAACTGATTTCACTGCATAACAAGTCAGGACAATTTCTCTCCCCCCCCCCTAAGCCGCTGCCATATTTGCAATGCAAAACATGACGGTTCTAAGCATAATCAACATGAGAGGAAGAGATTTGCCTTAAGCAGACATTGAAATAGGCCTTTAAGCCTTTCATTTTCCTTGCACATTTTCAAAGGCTCTGTTTATAATGAAAGCGCTGGAGATCAGGCTGTTCGGAGTGAAATCTATTCCTGGGGACTTGATTTGACAAGCCCGGTACGGATAAGAAGGTTATATAAGATATGTTGTCAGATATCACTGAAGCATATCAAAATTAAGACAGGACATAAAAAAAGAATATGAATCAAATAAGAAACGTCTCCACCTCTTAAATGGATTATTTTTTTCATTGGTGTAAGCAGCCTTCCCCAGTTCAAGCCTTCCAGATGTGTTGCGCATACTCTCTCATTGGGCAAGTCCCCTGGACTATGAAACTTGACACTCCACACATCTGGAAGGCACTGCTAAGGGGAAGTGGCTGTAGGGTTGAGGGTGGGGAAAGGCCCCGTATCTCTTCTGAATTGAAGTGGGAAGCTGGCACTTGCTCCAGAAAGGGGGAGTGGCCATGGGTCAGAAATGGGGCTGTGATCCAAGGACATCGCTTGCACATAAGAAGTGCAACAGGTTTTAGGAGTGCCAGCTTGAGACCTCAGCCACATGGCTTCGTCATGTGTCCAGAAGGAGATCTACTGGATCAAGCTGAAAAAGTATTTTAGCAGCTGGCATTTCACAAGCAGAATCATAATTAACTTCACATAGTTAACTTCACAGTGATACTCTTTCAGCCTTGGAGACTCCATGGGCATAGCTGGCTAAATCAGGTCCTCTGCCCAGTTGCATTTACTGCAGAAAAAGTGGAGCACCACGGAGAGAAGTAGCCTAGGACCAAGTTACCTGCAGGGCTGCCTTTCCCAGGATTTATCTGGCCATCCCACCCTTTCCAACAGGGAAGGCCCACTCAGGGTCCCTTCTTTGAAACCTAGGAGGGACACCTACTTGAAGGTGGCCCTTGTGTTTTGCAATGACACCCCATCCTGCCAATTATAGCAGTTAAACCCTCAGATGCTTGGATCAGGATGAGTACTGATATCGGATGGCGAGTCTTACTGTATTTTAAATCTAATCACCATTTAATGGTTTTGCTTTATTTATTTTATTTATTTATTTATTTATTAATCGCATTTATATCCCGCCCTTCTCCTAGTGGACTCAGGGCGGCTTACAGCCAGTTTAAAACAGTAATAACAATACAATATACAAATTTAAAATGTGATTAAAATAAAATATTAATATAGGCCTTTCTTTTATTTTAAAATTATTTAAAAACCAAATTTAAAATACCCCTTAGGCCAGTCCTGCCAGCTGAAATAAACATGTCTTGAGGGCGCGGCGGAAGGAGGGGAGATCCGGAATCACCCGGATCTCTGGGGGTAGTTCGTTCCAGAGGGTGGGTGCTCCAACAGAGAAGGCTCTCCCCCTGGGGGTCGCCAACCGACACTGTCTGGTTGACGGCACCCTGAGGAGACCCTCTCTGTGGGAGCGTATCGGCCGGTGGGAGGTAATCTGAGGCAGCAGGCGGTCTCGGAGATAACCAGGTCCGATGCCATGGC
>NW_015387785.1:88662-112080 GCF_001527695.2 Protobothrops mucrosquamatus | reverse complement strand
ACCTCCCCCATTTCCAGATCATTCTGCCACTGGCCAGAGACAAAAATTAGATCTAGTGTGTGTCCTCCCGTGTGAGTCGGGGCATGAACTAATTGGGTCAAGTCCAAGGCCGTCATGGAGGCCAGGAACTCCCGAGCCGCCGCCGACGTTTCGCCCGCCGATGGCAGATTGAAATCCCCCATGACTATAAGTCTGGGGGGTCTCAACTGCCACCCCGGCTATTACGTCGGCCAACTCGGGCAGGGCCGTTGATACATAGCAGGGAGCTGGTATGTGTTATTTTCCTTTCATAATTTTGTTTAATGGTTTGTTGTGTACTGGCCAGAGTCACTGTCTGGCCCAGCCCAAGAACCACAGAGGACAATCCAGGCAGATTTAAGTTTTTTTAAAAAATTTGCTCATACCAAATAGACAGAATCTTGCTAGGTTAAACCTTTACTATTCTCACCTGAACAGATGTACCTGGGAGGTTCTAGGGCAGGGGTAGGCAACCTCGGCTCTTTTATGACTCATGGACTGACTCAGGAATTCTGGGAGTTGAAGTCCATGAGTCATAAAAGAGCGGAGGTTGCCTATCCCTGTTCTAGGGAGTGGCTACTTCCTGACTCTCTTTCTCTGTCTTGTATCCAGCTCTGGGCTGTGTTGCCTCTCTCTCTCTCTCTCTCTCACACACACACACACACACACCTTGAGATGTGCTCCTTCCTTCCTGGCAAACTGCTGCTTCACTATGGTTCCTCACGGCCACATTCTTACAACTGGGTGGCCATATTTATTTCTAAATCAATGCTCCTCAATTCGGGGAACTTTTAGAAGTGTGGACGTCAACTCCAAGAATTAAATTAATTCTAGTTTTCTGAGAGTTGAAGTCCACACTTCCAAGGTTGGGAAACACTGTTCTTAATAAGTAGTAGCCCAGGAGGGGTGGGGGGAGGGATCATCTAATCCTGGGGAATCTAATTTCCCCAAGAAACAGCTAAGCAACAACAGCTGATGAACAGCTAAACCACAGTACAGAAAGGAAGGAAGGACTATCAGCCCAAAACACGCAGTGGTCTTCAAGCCCAAACCCAACAGGCCTTTTCTAGTACTCTCCTATTTCTCCCACAGTTATGAGGGGACGCTCTAAGATTTGAACACTAGATTTTTTTTACTAGTTTAGTCACCATGTGGCAAACAGGAAGGTGTTGGGGAAATGGCCTCTGCTGCAGACCAAGGAGGAGATTTGGGCTATGGCAGGGTTTCCCAAACTTGGCATCTTTAAGATGGGCAGACTTCAAGAATCCCTAAGAGAGAAGACGGAGTTTTCAGCAGGACACTTTGAAGCCCTGATTGTAGTGCAAGGAGAGTTGGAGAGGGACAACAATCAGAAATAAAAGACAAAAAGCCTCTTGTCCTTCCCACCACACACACACACACACACACACACACACACGGCCCCCTCGGAGGATTTCGCAAAGCCACAGGAACCAAAATAATTTACTTTGAATGCATCAAGCATTAAAATCCTTTCCCCGAGGGACTGAACTGAAAAATGAGCTGCAGACTGAAATTAGAAGCTCTCTACACAAGCTGTCAGAAGGGATTTTCCCCAGATGGAACATAAGCAAAAATGAAAAGGCAGGAAGCAAATCCTTCATGCGTTTCTGCTGATGCGCAAGTAGGACCTGTTTTGGTGGCTCTCATTCTAGTGGGACCGTGATCCATGTCCATGTAGCGACGGGATGTGCCAATGGAACCACAAACACCTCTGGTAGGGCTGACAACCTCCCTGGTGCATAAAGGTGTCCACAGGACCTGGTTGGAGAAGGTCAGTCAGGACCTTCGGTGGTGCAATTGAAGCCCTGCCTTTGATGAGCTTCAACCGCACATCACTGCCAACATGGCGGCCTTTTTTAACCATTCTGTAAGGACCCACCTCAGCTAACCACCCAAGGAAGCACAACTCTTGAAACAGGCATCGTCTCAAAAGGAAACTTTTATTAGGGGTTAGTGACAGTAATAATAATAATAATAATAATAATAATAATAATAATAATAATAATAATAATAATAATAATAATAATAATAATAATAATAATAATAATAATAATAATAATAATAATAAAGTTGGAAGGGACCTTGGAGGTCATCTGGTCCAACCCCCTGCTCAGGCAGGAGACCCTATACCATTTCGGACAGATGGCTGTCCAGTCTCTTCTTAAAAACTTCCAGTGTTGGAGATTCACAGCTTCTGGAGGCAGGTTGTTCCACTGGTTAATTGTTCTAACTGTCAGGAAGTTTCTCCTTAGTTCTAGGTTGCTTCTCTCCTTGATTAACTTCCATCTGTTGCTTCTTGTCCTGCCTTTAGGTGCTTTGGAGAATAGCTCCACTCCCTCTTCTTTGGGGCAGCCCCTGAGATACTGGAAGGCTGCTATCATGTCCCCCCTCGTCCTTCTCTTCGTTAAACTAGACAGACCCAATTCCAGCAACCGTTCCTTATATGCTTTAGCCTCCAGTCCCCTAATCATCTTTGTTGCTCTTCTCTGCATTCTTTCTAGACTCTCAGCATCTTTTTTACATCGTGGTGACCAAAACTGGATGTGTGTGTTTGTGTGTGTTTGAAAGAGAGAGAGGGAGAGGGAGGAAGAGAGAGAGAGAGAGAGAGAGAGAGAGGGAGGGAGGGAGGGAGAGATCTGACACATTTTGTCTTGGTCTTGTTCCCCCCCCAATCCATCTTCTTTTTTACTTATCCCTCCTTAACTGTCTGTCTATTCCTCTGACTTGTAGTCTAATCGGTCCTGTTAATCTCCAGCCAATTAGTTACTGTCAGTATCCAGCCGATTAGCTCTGTTAGTCGGTCCTCCCTTCCAAAAGAACAGACACCCTACTTTCTGTTCATCCTCTGCCTATCTTGTCATCTTCACTGCATGAGGGAAATAAGGTTTCTGATGTTAGGCAGTTGATGCATGCAGTGCAGAAAACATTACATAATAACACACAAACATCTAAGACTCTTTTTTTTAATTATTTGCCATTTCCAGAAGAGGCTTCTGCTGCCACCTATAAGATATGCAAGAAAACCTTCTAATCTACAAATGAAAAGAGATCGGCAGATATGGAGTTTTTTATTTTTAGAAAAAGTACTCTTTTTAAACAGCTTTTGGATGGTTTTGAACTTTTTATATATATATATATATGCCATCCTGGATTCTTGAGAGACTGCTCCGACATCATTTCTTCCTCCCTTTTATCTCTATTCTAAAAAAAAATTGTTTCCTTAAAAGTACCTGGCTGCAATCTGGCAGGGCAAATATTATCTGAAGGGCCTACTGCCCTTGCAATTTTCATCCCCCCCCAAATAATAAAATAAAATAAAATAATAAAAATATATAACATTCAGTTCAACCAGTCATGGAAGATCTGCCGAAATAAAAATAAACAACTACAGCTGTTTCAATGCACCCTCTTGGTAATCTGTAGTTGGTTCTTTTATCAGATTGAGTCTTAAATTGGTTTGAATTGAATCTTAGCATTTCTTATTTTCTTTGAATCTTGTATCTCAGCCCCAAATTGAACCGTGGTTGATGCACACCTTCCTCAGAAGCGGACCTGAAGAGTATTTGCCACCATGAGAGCACAATTCCCTTAAGTGTGGGGGAAAAAAAAGAAAATGCCTCATAATGAAAACTAAATAGCTACGGTACCAATCCCTGAAACTGTCAATCACTACAAATATCAAGTTCTGCTGAAGTGAAAGATAAAAATAGTTTTGCATTTCCTCTGTCTGTTACTTTGTGTGGGTTGGGAAAAGAGTTGATCTGTACCCGAGGAGATTTTATATTCTCAGTTTTTCACATGTCCTCTGTTTGACCAAATCCATATATCACAATTAAAACACTCAAAAATATTGTAAAATGATAAAAAAAATTAAAAAAACAATAAAAACATCGCAAATAAATAAATATCCATAGGATCCAAGATGCCTGGCCAAGTTAGCAACACAGCCAGGAAACGGGGCCCCTGACACCAGCAGCAGCCCAGGGAAGGTAGCCAGGCGTTTAGGACCTCGCCAAAGGCCGGCAGGGCTGGGGGTTCATTTTGATCTCCAAAGGGGATTGAAAGGCTTTTCCCCATTGAGCTTCTGGAATTGGCTCTCCCTTGAATTATGTTGACTCTCATCATGAATAGTGAGATGGGCAGCATATAAGTCTACTAAAGAAATAAATATAGTATAGGTCAGTGGTGGCGAACCTATGGCACGGGTGCCAGAGGCGGCACTCAGAGCCCTCTCTGTGGGCACGCGCGCCATCACTGGGTTTTATAAAACCTTTTCGCTTTAGGCCTCTGCTGCCATGTACAAAAAAAAAAAAAGGTTCAGTCAATCAGTCAATTTCAACTTCTCGCGGGGGAAAAAAAGATCTTGCAAAGTTGGAATTGATTGATTGAACTTTTTAGTCCCACCCAGTCTGCCGTTACCACTGCAGCCACGCCCACCCAATGGGCCACACCCAGCCGATGGGCCACACCCACCCAGCACCCAACGATGCATAAGTAGGTTTGGATTGCAGTTTGGGCACTCGGTCTCTAAAAGGTTTGCCATCACTGGTATAGGTGGTACCTTGCTCAATAGTAGCAACTCTGAGAGGGATCTTGGAGTCCTAGAGGATCATCACTTAAATATGAGCCAGCCGTGTGCTGCAGCTGCCAAAAAGGCCAACGCAGTGCTGGGCTGCATTAACAGAGGGATAGAATCAAGATCATGTGAAGTGTTAATACCACTTTACAAGGCCTTGGTAAGGCCACACTTGGAATACGGCATCCAGTTTTGGTCACCACGATGTAAAAAAAAGATGTTGAGACTCTGGAAAGAGTACAGAGAAGAGCAACAAAGGGGATCAGGGGACTAAAACATATAAGGAATGGTTGCTGGAATTGGGTATGTCTAGTTTAACGAAGAGAAGGACGAGAGGGGACATGATAGCAGTCTTCCAATATCTCAGGGGCTGCCACAAAGAAGAGGGAGTCAAGCTATTCTCCAAAGCGCCTGAAGGCTGGACAAGAAGCAACGGATGGAAACTCATCAAGGAGAGAAGCAACCTAGAACTAAGGAGAAACTTCCTGACAGTTAGAACAATCAACCAGTGGAACAACCTACCTCCAGAAACTGTGAATGCTCCAACACTGGAAGTTTTTAAGAAGAGACTGGACAGCCATTTGTTTGAAATGGCATAGGGTTTCCTGCCTGAGCAGGGGGTTGGACTATATGACCTCCAAGGTCCCTTCCAACTTTATTAATATTCTTCTTCTTCTTCTTCTTCTTCTTCTTCTTCTTCTTCTTCTTATTATTATTATTATTATTATTATTATTATTATTATTATTATTGTTGTTGTTGTTGTTGTTGTTGTTGTTGTTGTTGTTATTAAATGTTGAACAAAATTGCTGAAGTTTAAAAAGGCCCTTCAAAGACTTTTTGCAGGAGCTCTATGAAGCCAGAACTTCCTTTGTTATTGTGCTAGGACACTATTGTGTCACAGTTGTGCTGTGACCACACTACGTTTTATGCTGATTACTGCATTGTTTTATTGCTAATATTGGTTTACGCTCTGTTATATTTTACTATGCTTAGTTACAAGCACACATGAAATGATACTGCTATTACTGCAGTCACAGCAAAGCTCTCAGGAATCAGCGGCAACAGCAGCCCCCGCCACAGTTGTCCACAATCTCTCCTTCTCAGAGAGAGAGAGACGGTCTCAGGGAACGAGCTTGGGAGTGGGGGGGGGGAGCCACAGCCAGGACGATGGTCATATAAGAGGCAGC
This sequence comes from Protobothrops mucrosquamatus, assembly GCF_001527695.2. Taxonomy (NCBI): domain Eukaryota; kingdom Metazoa; phylum Chordata; class Lepidosauria; order Squamata; family Viperidae; genus Protobothrops; species Protobothrops mucrosquamatus. The sequence continues at coordinate 106,277 of NW_015387785.1, read as the reverse complement.
TGAGCCCACAGAAGAATGGGGGTGTGGCAAATGTCTCAGAAGGGACCCTCCTTCCTGGGGCTGTAAAGGTGAGGGGGGAGAGACTTGCAAGATTTTCAGACTTGCAAGATTCTGTTAATGTAATTTTTACCCTGAAGATAGAGATACTCTTTCTTGACTGGACTAAAAGGCTGACAGGTATTCACGGGGTATGGTCCAGAGCGTCAAGATAGTAATGGCATCCCCACTTATTTTTTTATTCATTGATCCTTCCCACCGTACCCTTTAGACCCTCTGCTTCTCCTTGTCCCTTCCTCTCTTGTCTCCTCCCTGTTCACCAGTCAGTAAAAACAGAAACACCAAGATAAAGTTGTGTCCATCAAGGTTTGCAGTGAGATCTGGGCAGAAAGTGTGGCTGTCAGATTATCTGGAGGTCACAAGAGATAACTGGAATCAAAAGGTCGCTAGGAGATTCCCCCAACTTGGAGGAAGGACATCACTGGTTACGGAAGGGCTGCTTGGAACCTCCGTGTTAATTCTGCTTCTAAAGTAGTGTGTCAAAGCAAGAACATCCAGTGTTAGCAGCGTTGACATCTTTGAAGTGTTTCGTTAATCGGAACCTTGACATAGTGTTTCATCAGTTCTCAGATGTTCTAGCAGGGGCTCATGAGACAGCCTGGAGGACACCAGACTTTGAGGTGTTGTTTTTAAACCCTCAGATATGGTTATGTTATTAGCAAGGAAGCAAGAGGCTGGCTGGAACGAGATGTCACTGGGCATCTTTTGGGCATCAGGGACCGGTTCCGTGGAGAAAGGTTTTTCCGTGGACCAGAGAGGGCGTGGTTTTGTGTGCTGCCTGCATCCCACGGATGGGGCTTTGCTTGTTTGTGCGGCCCGGTTACTGGCATGCTGTGGCCCAGTGCTGATCCACAGACCGGGGGTTGGGGACCCCTGCTCTAGAGCTTTGCTAGCTGGGGAATTCTGGGAGCTGAAGTCCACCCCTCTTAAAGCCACTGAGGTTGAAAAACAGCACCCCCCAGAGGAATGCAGAAGGCCCGGCTTCTGTCATTTTGCAGCAAGGATATTTCCGCCTTGGAATTCTACTTCTCTTGGATTTGGAGTTTTTGGGATTGAGGCGGTAGGAGGGGAGTTACGTTTTCTGTTCGCGGCATTGAAGAGGCAGCAGGTGAAAAACTACTTTCTTTATTGAAGGTCAAAACAGAAACTAACAAGCACATGCTCCACCCATACTTATACACTCAGCCTAAAGGCAGCAGCCAATAGGAACACAGTATTCTCCCGCTTAAATGCATACTAAGTAGTCTGCAGACAGAAAGTCTGGCTTGTTGGCCACGTGGCCTGCTAACCCTTATTACACAATTTTAAGCAACTCAGTTCTCAGATTTTAACTCTATACATTACAGGGGGAATTGGGGCTCCTGCCTTAAAGGTGTGTGAAAGTGGACCAGTGCCCACAGCAAACTGCCAGGATGCCCAGATGTCACCCTGCACACATGTGCACCAGTCATTATCCAGGGGCATCCTGACATCTACAGTGGGTAAGTAAGACACAGCATTTGCAGGGGGTTGTTGTGCTCACTTCACAGCCCACCCCAACCCGTGAACGCCCATGTCCCATTTTCTCCATCTCTTCAAACCCGGGTGGGCTGCTGGACCTGAGTGACGGCATTAATGGCTGTTTGCAGTAATTCAGTCACTTTTCTGAATTGCTGTACTTTTCCTGCCAGTGTTTTGGCATCTCAGCGCCTCGCTCCGCCTGTGCTGGCATATGAGTGAAAGCAAACAGCAGGGAAATGCCAGTTGCTGTGGCTGTGAACGCAGGGAGGAAAATCCCCCTGGCAGGCAAGTTGCTTGTTATTCAGGAATAATAGGCCCTCTTTTGAGCAGAGTCTTGGTGTCATGCCTCCATCCGAGCCTGACTCTGAGGACGACATGGAGTTCCCTGTTGACGCCCAGGAGGGGCTGTCTGTGGCTTCGGAGGACTGTGGGGAGGAACAGGCTGAAGCAGGCCAGGGCCCTTCAAGTTTGGAACAGGGAAGGCAGAATTCAGGCGAGGAGCAAGGCCCCTCCCCACCAGATCCCAGAGCAAGGAGAGCAGAGAGGAGGAGGGAATAACGGAGGCAGGCTCACTTGCTCAGGAGGAGAGCGTCACGCCCCACTCCATAAGGCACACCTGGGGAGTAGGATTTAAGGAGACGCTGTGGGGAACATTTGCCGGGAACAAACGTGAACTCTTGTGATGTGAGCTCTTGTACCTGGACTCTTTGTATGTTGGATCAAGTTTGTTTCCTGCTGAGTTCTCCTTGCTGTCCTCAGTTTTGCAGTTTGCAGGTTACAGGCAAGCTGGGCGTAGTAAAGATCATATTTTGTTATCTGTTTTACTTTAAAGAACTGTTTAACTCCGTTGACTGTTTTATTGAACTTGTGCCAGCATATGTGGGGGCTGTTGGGTGAACGTTGGCAGTGCTTACAAAGACAATTATTCTGACCAACTAAGTGCTTTGCCTCCGTTCGGGGCCCTGGGTCATCACACTTGGTTTGTCCTGGAGGACGAATAGAAACTTGCCTAGTTTTTACTTAGAGCTATGATACCCCTCCAGCTTGAGGGGGGGTCTGATGGTTTATTAGCTAATTAACAGGTAGAGGTTTTTGTAAGCTATGAATTAACTTTAGCCAGAGGTATTAGTTGTATCTTTGTTTGCTAGAAATAACATTTCTGTTAGCAAGAGCTAGCGAGTTCAACAAAAACACTCCATGCTGATTACAAAATTTCCTATATTGACTCTTCGTTGTTTTGCCCGTACACTGAGAGCTTCTGTACCAGAGATAAATTCCTTGTGTGTCTAACCACACTTGACCAAATCAAATATATTCTGTTCTGTTCTCTTCTGTTCCGTTCCATTCTATTCTATCTGATATATGGAATTAAGGAAGGTGACTTGATATTCAGCTTAAACAACGATTAGGGATATCCAGACAAGGGTCTGGAGCAAGCAAAGTTTATGGCTGATTCTGGACCAGGAAAATAAAAGATTTTCTCAGGGGCTAAAGAGGAAGAGAGGAGAATGATCTACACCAGGGGTAGTCAACCTTGGCTCTTTTATGACTCGTGGACTTCAACTCCCAGAATTCCTGAGCCAGCTAAGCTAGCTCAGGAATTCTGGGAATTGAAGTCCACGAGTCATAAAAGAGCCAAGGTTGACTACCCCTGATCTACACAGAAATATTCTTTGACCTCTACTTCTCTTCAGATATATTTGTATTTGCATTTACTGTTGTAATTAATTTTTTCAAATCTTACTTTCTTCTTTTTCTTTTCTTGTACTTTTTATTCTTTCTTTCTATTTCTCCTTCTCAGAGAGAGGAGAATAGTTTGCACTTGCTTTTACTACTGTAATAAAAAAAAATTTGAACTAAACTCGGGGAGAGGAAAAATAGAAAGAATAAAAAGTGCAAGAAAAGAAAAAGAAGAAAGTAAATCAAGAAAGTAAGATAGAGGGGAAAAAAGAATTACTGTATATAAATAAATCTTTTCTGATCCTCATCACAAGTGTTAAAAAAACGTAGAAACTCTTCACTTCCTATAAGGTTACAAACAAATATCTCTTCGCCCCATAACTGTTGCCTTATCTACAGTATATACAAATCCTGTAAATCGGACATGTCAAACTCACGACGTCATGTGACATCATGTGACATATCGGAACTTTTTCCCCATTGCCGGCAATGGGGTGGGCGCGGTTTTCTCATGACGAGTCCGGCCCACGGGCCGGCAGTTTGACACCCCTGCTGTAAATCATCAATTTTCATTCCTGATGTCAGCAAAAAATCCATAAAGGGTTACCAGAGCTTTATAGAAGCATGTCTTATTTTAACCTTGGTTAAACAAACCAATTTTACATCCCCTCCTTTTCCTTCTGACAATCTTGATCTTTAATTTACTCAGATGTTGTTGTGGAATGTGATCTCTGAGCAGACATTTCACTACCAAACTAGGTAACATCACTGATAATCACTGATAATGTTACCTAATTTGGTAATGAAACGTCTCCAAGAAAACCACCAAGCTCAGAGGGCACCAAGGATTCCAGAGTTCTACGCTGAGCTACAAATATTCTCTTCTATTGTTTTGATCTCTCTTTCATTTTTTCCCCTCATTGGGTAAAGTTTTACCAAATGTCTTTTGTAAATCAAATAAAAAGGCATTATCCAGGTCATTTCCTTGGTTTATCATCTCTATTTCTGCTTTCATTTTCAAAGCGTTAGCCAACTTCTTTTGTATAGCCAGTGTTTTTTAAAAGGCTCCACCATGGGTGTGAGTATGGTGCCTGACTTTTTCATCTCCCAGTCCTCATATCCATGGGAGACCACTGTCTTGCTGTTTTGTCATGAGGAGCAGCTGTCTGGAGCATATGTGGACGATTTTCTATTCTCCCCTTATCTGGAAAAGTCTTGAACAACTGGTGTACTCACCAGTTCTTGGGTCTTTGCCACGGTCATCCTATTCACTCTTTCAGAGACATACTTAGTTTACCAGGCCTCCCCTGGACATCAGGGCGATGGCAGTTCTTAAACAACTGCTCTTATAATTACTACCTGGAATGAATTAGGAGGAACTCTAGAATATGGTCTCTTATTTAGTCGGGGTGACAACAGGGTGTAGTCCAAAAAGTCAAGATGGTGGCCTCATTGGTGCAGTTGAAGTTCCACCTGTTTTTTTGTGGGTATCACACACAGAAACAGACAGACCTTCTATCACATTTTTGCAACTGCTGTTGTGACGTTTTCAATGACACCGTGCAGATCCCTCTGCATCTGTTAGTTCCTTCATGACGGGATTGGGGAGCAGATGTGCAGAGTTGGGGGCCTCTGGTCTAGCTTGCCACGTTTTCAAGGAGTTGAAATGAAATGCATGACCAGTGAAATGAATGTCAGTCCCCAGAAAAACTCCTGAGCTAATGAGGCAAAAATGATCACCAAGCCTTTGTGCATTGTAGGGCTTCTTCAGAGCTATGTCCTCTCCTGCTTTTTGAGGCACATCAAGAGAACAGTAGATGGAGAAGGAGGAAGTGATTAGGAATGGCCATGATCATATTGGGCGTTTACTGAGGCCTAAGTCGGTTCTCCCATGGACCTCCAACTCAGGCAGGGGCCTTTGGTAAAGAGGAGAGAGAGTTCCATTCATCTCCTTCGAAATACCTCAGTCACTGGCTTCAAAAGAGGCCCTAACAGCAAACAACTCCTGTTCTGCTTTTCAGTTTATATCAGAGAGCGACTGGATGAGCCGGTGAGAGGAGTCAAGCGGAGAAGTAGTCTGGAATAGTTACATAGGCACAAAATGGCGAGGTCTGACCCTGCTTGAATGCCATTGAACTTCCTCTAGTCTTGCCCAGGTGCAAACTGCCACTCTGGGAAGATTGCGGTGAAATAGGCACTGAGCAACAAAACAGCTATTCTGAACACTTCATGTGTGGGTCTGGTTGCTCATACCTGACATTTTAGGAACTTATCTTCTTTCCCAAATAGCTGAAGCTTTGTTCCTGGGGGTGGGTCATACATAGGATTCCTCTCCAGAGGGTTTTCAAGAATGCTTTGTTGCCAGTGTGTTACATTGCAACATCCATTCTCCCAGACAACCAATAGAAAGTGATGGGTATTCTAGTGTAGCAACTCTCTCTCTCTCTCTCTCTCTCTCTCTCTCTCTCTCTCTCTCTCTCTGTGTGTGTGTTTGTGTTTGTGTGTATTCTTTCTTTTGCATACTCAGTGGACTAAGTCTGTCTTTGGCTCTGTTACCTGAGTCTCACAGGCTCGTTCTGTGAGGATGACATTTAGACTCACCTTTTATTGTTTCCTCCTGCTCTGTCCTCTTGGCCAACATCCAGTTTGATTTTCACCTGGAGGTGCTAGAATATTCTTCAGTAGGAAGCAAAGAAGGAGGGGAGAGAAAGTGGCACAGCTTGTGCTGTGTCCTCATTGCTTATTAATGATGGCAGAAAAGGCTTTGCATTATGGGAATTATGCAAAGTGAGGCTCAGTGGCACTTAGCTCAATTTGTATGCAAGGAACTTTGGTGCAAAAGGATTTGTGTGTCCTGCCAGACACAGGAGTTGCTACCCAGCAGCAAGACAGCTCTGTACCCTTGAAACACCCCGGACAAATGTCCAGTTTTTTTGGGGGGGGGAGGGTGGATGTAATTAGTTGCAAGAGTCTTTTGGAGAACAAAAAGTGCAAGGCAAAATTGCTCCAGCTACTTAGGAAATGTGATCATCCTGCCCAAACCGAAAAGCACAAAAGGGTTTAATTGCCATTAAGAAGAGACATTATGAGTCACAGGAAAAAAACAAGTTGCATCCAACTGGACAGAGGATCCCACTGGAGTGTTCATTCCAACAAAACAGGGAGCAGTTTGTGTCCAAATTACCAACATTTAGATATACGATCACAGAAAAGAATAACAGAACAACAGAGTTAGAAGGGTTCTTGAAGGTCTTCTAGCACAAACTTTTGGGCACCAGGGATCGGTTCTGTGGAGAGAGGTTTTTCCACGGACCGGAGAATGCGTGATTTTGTGTGCTGCCTGCATCCCATGGATGAGGCTTTGCTTGTTTGTGTGGACCAGTTGCTGGCAAGCCATGGCCTGGTACTGGTCCACGGACTGGGGGTTGGGAACTCCTGTTCTAGTCCAACCCCCTGCTCAAGTAGGTGACCCTAAATCACCCTAACCCTAAGAAGAAATTTCCTGACAGTGAGAACAATTAATCAGTGGAACGACTTGCCTCCAGAAGCTGTGAATGCTCCAACACTGAAAGTTTTTAAGAAGAGACTGGACAGCCATTTGTCTGAAATGGCATAGGGTCTCCTGTCTGAGCAGGGGGTTGGACTAGAAGACCTCAAAGGTCCCTTCCAATTCTGTACTTTAATGACCAAAACTGGATGCAGTATTCCAAGTGTGCTCTTATCAAGGAATTATAAAATGGTACTAACACTTCGTGTGATCTTGATTCTATCCCTTTGTTAATGCAACCTAGGATTGTGTTGGCTTTTTTAGCAGCCGCAGCACACAGCTAGCTCATATTTAAGTGATTGTCCACTGGGACTCTGAGATCCCCCTTGCAGTTACTGCTTTTGAGCCAGGTACCATCTATTCTATACCTGCACATTTGGTTTTTCTTGCCTTAACACACTATCTTTATCTTTTAGTGTCTCATCTCAAAATAGAACAGAATAGAGCTGGAAGGGACCTTAGAGGTCTTCTAGTCCAGCCCCCTGCTCAAGCAGGAGATACCATCTCAGATAAGTGACTGTCCAGTCTCTTCTTAAAAACCTCCAGTGATGGAGCGCCCATGGTTTCTGGGGGCAAGCTGTTCCACTGGTTAATTGTTCTCACTGTTAGGAACTTTCTCCTTAATTCCAGGTTGCTTCTCTCTTTGATCAGTTTCCAACCATTGTTTCTTGTCCTGCCCTCTGGTGCTTGGGAGAATAATTTGATCTCCCCAAATAGAAGAATGAGACTTCCCCATAGGGAAAAAAACATTTGGGGCTTCCAGTGAGGAATAAGCTAAGAGAAGATGTAGGAAGAACCTGATAGAAATGGGACCTTGGCATGGAGACTGGTGATGTGGAGACATGGTTGCCCGTCTCCTTTAATCCTTCAAAAGGCTCAAACACCCCACTTGTCCCAAAGATGCTTTTTTCCCCCCAAAAGGCATCTGGAATTTCTTGGGTTTTTTCCTTTAAAAACATTTCACTTTTCATCCAAGAAGCTTCTTCAGTTCTGTGGGATTCCTGACAACATGGAAATCCTTCTTCAGAAGCAATGTGCCCCTGGGAGGCAGCAAGAGGGGCTGGGAAAAGCTTTATGGGAAAAAGGAGGCTGGTCTGAGTGCACCCTTTACCTGATACAGAAATATTTTTCTCCTGGAGTTTTATTTTGCCCCAAATTTCCTGGTTTGCCTAGCAACCCAGAGGAAGCAGATGGCTGGTTTTGTCAAAGTTATTGCGAAGTAAGAAGCTGTCAGGATTCTGAGCAAGGCAAAACCCGGGGCTGCTGGCTGAAATCTCTTCTTGCAGGGGGACCTGTTGTTGTCCCAGCAAAGGACAGCATGTGACTGATGTCTTCGGGGCCAAAATCTTTCAGAAGCTTTCACTTCCTATCAAGTGTTGTCATGTTATTCTTCAAGAGCCCCGTGGCTATTTCAGTAGTCTAATGCACTTAAGAGAGCCGGTTTGGTGCAGTGGTTAAAGGCTTTTGACTAGAAGCTGGGAGATGGTGCGCACCAGTCCTGCTGGAGGCACGGGGCCAGCCGGGTGACTTGGGGCCAGTCCTTCTCTTGCCGGCCCAAGAAAGAGGCAAGTGTAGCCCCCTCCCACAAAGACTGCCTAGAAAACTATGAATCAAGATTGACTCAAAGACACTTTAGATCATGCCCGTCTCAAGCTGATGAGAAACAAAATGTGAAGGAGCATTTTTCAGAAGCTGAGATTTAGAAGGGGCGCGTGTGACTATTCCAAAGAAGGCAGATTGACAGTGGATTCTGTTCCCCAGAAAAGAGGGGATCTTACTGGTTGGGTTGAATCAGAGAGTGGCGAGCCAGCTGTGTGAGATGCTTTGTTTGGGAGCTCTCTTCTGTGCTAATAAATAAGCAAGTAATTGAAGAAGTATAAAGAAAACGGTTTTACAATCTGTCCGATACTGGGATATTGTACAGATACAAATTGAAATATGCCATCTGGAGTTACAGTTTTTATGGGCAGCCACACAAATCCATAAATAAAATGAAATAACGTTAAGAACGGAAGAAAGGAGAATGGAACACGCACCCAGGTGCCTCCAAGAGGCAGAGAAGCAACCCAGGCCCCAATCACCAGGGTTGACTCACTGCCCAGCCAGCCAGCAGCACCAAGACAACTGTCAAGGTTGAATTGCTAAGATGCCTGATAACTTCTGTGGCTACTCAACTTGCCGTAGAAACAGGGGGGAGGAGTGGAAAACATGGGGAGGAAACGGGAGTCTAAGAAGCCGTCCATGACTGTGAGAACCTACAAGAATGCCAAGGTCACTAACGCAGGTGTTTGACAGAGAAGTGGACCCTTCTCATAACAAACCGAAGACGTATGATTAGGCAACACGAACACTCAGTGGGTGGGGCTTATGGAAGCTATTGTTAACTAGGCAGATTTTCATGCGGGAAAACCAGAGCTGGTTTTGCTTCTTCAGTTCCGAGATGTGTATTCAATAAAGTTTATTTTTTATGGTGCTTCAAAGCCTTGAAGATTCCTTGATTTTGAGTTTGCTAGTTTATCAAACTGACAGGTTCCTCACAGAGGCTTAATTCCGGGTTCCATCCGAGTACTAATGGATCAGCCGAGAGAGTAACTCAATGATAGAGCAATTCTTGCATTGCTATGTTATGTGAACTACCAACAGACCAATTGGGCGCAACGTCTGCCTTTTGCAGAAGTAGCATACCATAATTCTGCACATGGTAGCACTGGGTTCACCCCATTCAAAAAAGCTACGGGAGCGGATTTTGTGCCAATGCCAGAGCTACCGAAGGAATCTCCTTCCTTGTTGTCCTTAGCTGATTGGATAGGTAATCTGAAAACCACATGGGAGGAAGTACAGAAGGCATTGGATAAGGGTAGGAAATCATATAAGAAGCAAGCTGATTGGAAGAGGGCTCCCCAAGAGAATTAGAGCATTGGGGATCATGTGTACCTATCTACCAAGTATCTCAAGCTGAGGCAACCTTGTAAAAAAAACAGAGTCCTAAGTACATAGGACCTTTCTCAATTGTGAAAGTCATTAATCCAGTAACTGTTGAACTACAGTTGCCAAAAGAATTGAAGTGAGTCCACTCGGTGTTCCATTACAGCTCTTGGTCACCTGGTCTCAAGCTAGATCTTTTGAATGGTTTCAACAAGGTGCAATGGAGGGACCAGCCCAGGCTTAGTATATATGAAAAAGGCAAGTAGACCTGGGCCTAGAATGGGAATTCTCCAGAGAACTGTAGATCTGTAAACTAGTACGAGGAAATTGAAATAAAAACCCACATCCCAGGGGCGTTTGTAGGGTATGGTCAGAAAAATCAAAATGGCAGCCAGGATGGTGCTGTCAAAGATCTGTCTTTGTAACACACAATAAAAATGGGTGAAGCATCAGTCACACAGTTGTTCCGGCCATCTTGACTTTTTTGACTGCACCACGTAGACACCCCTGCCAGTGCCATACATTTCACCCACAGAATCAATATGAACATCACGAAGTTAAGCTCAGCTTGACAAAGGTCACCTTTAAGCGAACTTACTAGAGTAGGGATGATAGTCTATCAAAGGCCATCCTTGATTTCAATTCAGCCAGCCATGAAGTCTGAGCATGCGAAAAGACACCAGGACGGAGGCAAGGCAAACGTTAGTCCTACCAGTTTTCACCTCAGTGGGCTCGGGAGGACTGCACAAACTCAGGTCTGTAACCTTTGTGCCTTTCCCCAAGTCAAGGTGGTGGCTATGTGGGTGTGATTCAAGCTCTCCCATTTTTCATGTGCAACGTGGATCTTCAACTGCACTACTGTAGCCACCTACTTGACGTTTTAGACCACATCCTCTCACTGTTTTTCAGTGACTTTCTGTTCTGGGTGGTGTGTAAAAGCTAAAATTTACCTGAGATTGACAGATTTTGGTTAAGGCTGATGAGTTGTAAATGTAATATTTATCTTGGGCTGTCAAGGATAGACATCCAAGATGCATTGTCAAGTTTTGATCCCTGAAGACCCGACTTCTTAAGAACGATAGGCTGGCAGCTCTCTGTTAAACCTTGGGGGAAATGCTTGGGGGGGGGCTGTCTGGGCCTGAAGCCCTTCCCCTACGAGGTTGGGAGACAACCTTCAGATTTTTAAAAACTTTAATTAACTGCCTAATCGACTGGCGTTCTCCCTCCAATATATTTGCACTCTGTTTTCGGCCTACTGCTTTATTCATTCATTGGCAGCTTTAAAGCTTTTTAACGGCACTAGCTACCATTTTCCATGCTTATGAAAGATCTCATCACGGTTGTCTGCATGCATGGTCAAAAAAAGTCAAGATGGCTTCAACTGCCCTGTTGTGGCTGCCACCTGGACTGCTTTGGCCATCCTCAGAGACACCCCTGGACATCTTGATTGGATATTATATCTTGACTATTTGTTAGGACCCACCTCAATTTACATCTTAAGAAAACAGAACTCTTGGAATGTCTCTTCCAACAGGAATCTTTATTAAGAGAAATTGATTGCAGGCATGCTAGACAGGATCTGGGGGATCCTCTCCCACCATTCAATGTTTTAAGTGTTCCCAAGCAGCCCCCACCCCACAGTTCTTCCAGGAGATTCAATCCGTCATTCCGCTCCATCTGCACAATCACTCATTCTCTCTTTTCCCAGATCCCAGGCGTTGCATTTCCCCCCCCCTTTTCCCTCACTGCCGGCAAAGGGGAGAAATTCAGAGGGAGTAGGATGAAAGGCGATGGCCGCATTGTTATGGTTAGTCCTCTCGAAGAGAATCAACAAACGGTCACTTTGTAGTTAATGGAGGAAGTGAGAGTCATAAAGCCCCCATGCTTACCCTCCTCCCCTTCCGTAGTATGACAGAATCCAGAAGAGAGTAAGAATTGGTTTTATATCAGAGTAGGTAGATAGAAATGAAATATAATTGGATTCTGACACTATTAATACTACTAGTAATTTGAAGGTATGGGCTGCCTTTAAACATTTTCTCAGAGATGACATTGGTTAGCCAGAATCAGGGCAGATGTCAGAAAAAAATCCCTATATATAACTATACCCTATATAAGGTATAGTTTGAGCGCAGCATCAACAGAAGCTGAAATCCCCAAATGGCTTTTGCAGGAGATTCACTCCGTGCACTAAAATCCTTTTGGGGCAGCTGGAACAGCTGGCAGAAGTGATCCTCGTAAGCGCCGATGGCAGAGGCTCTCTCGATAGAAAACCCTCAAGAATTGTGGCTGGGCATAAACAGAGGAGCCCCCTCCCCTGTTCAGATGGCCCTGAATTATTTTGGTTTAATGAGCAAGTGGTTTGGAAAGCCATTGGCTGCTTGTGTAACTCTTGGCAAAACGCCGATACTCAGCTGTGTGTTCCAGAGGGAGCTTTTGAGGGGGGGGGTCAGCTTGTACAAGTGGCCTTCTTGCTGCTCTGAGCTCCAGGCCATTGTGCCAAAAATGCTCATTTCTGTTTCAGTGACTTTGTAAAAGGAAGGAAAGATTGGGGGGGGAGGGGGGAGCCGAGAACAGAAAGCCTCAGGCAGGAGCAGCCAAACATTCAAATGGCTGTTTTAATTTTAGCCAGATTGTTTTGTACATTCAGCGGAGGAGGTTATTTTAGGATGAAAATATGCTTTTCATAGGCAAGTGCAACAGAAGGATGCTGGCTGCCTTGTCACATCACCAGGTTTATGTAAGCCTGAATTCCAACTCCTCTAACAGGCCCTGTCTGAGTGTGCGGGGTGTGTGTGTGGAGAAAGTGAGTTAGCTGCCTCTTCTGGCAACTGGACTCCACCATCTCCAGTGCCAGGTCCTCCAGGCCTTGGGGGGAAGGGGTGACCAATTTCCACACCAGGACCCCTTTCATATTCATATTTATAGTTAATATGGGTCTCAGATTGTCATTATTAGTTTTGTACACTGGTTAACCTGAGAGCAAGCTCCTTCTTCCCAAATCAATGGGCATATTTACTGGATATTTTGCAATGTGGATGTTGAAAGAAAAATCATCAGGTCCAGTCCAAGCCAGGAATAAATAAAATGGAGGCTGCTTTTGAAAGAAGGTCTCTTTATTGATGAACAGAACCAGCAGCGTGTGGTTCTGGGACAGCTGACAAAATGGAGTTGGGAGCGAGTGGGTTTTTATACCTTCTTGGGCTTTGTCTTTGAGGTTGTTCCTGTTCCTGTGCAATGTGGAGTGTTCCCTCTTGGTATTCTAATGGTGGTGGGTTAATCCTATTATGTCCTAAAAGTCATGTCCCTGTCCTTGGAGTCTTTGTTTTTCTATCCCATCAGCTCAAACCTTCTCTGGGGCTGTGGCCTAAAGTATTTTGCTTATGATTAGGTGGCCCCAAATCTGCATTTCTAAAAGCTGGCCTCTGCCTGGGGGAGGAGACTGGGGGGCTGGTTTCTGCCTAAGATTTTTCTCCATTATTCCTTTGGGGAAATATAATATTCTTCCTTTTTATAATATCCCCCCAAAATATTTCCTTCTCCAGGAGGGTGGGTGGGTGCTGACTTCCAACATGGGTTATAGAATGACTTTTAAAAATGCCACTTTTATTTAAAAAACAATTGATAGCTGGGAAGTTATGAGAGACAGCAGGTCTTTTGAGAATGAGGCAGGGGCCCTCCGGCCCCTTCAGGCCACTGGCTATAATTGAGGCTGTGCAAGAGTGAGCAAAATCAGAAGGGAAGAGCGGCTTCAAAGGAATTCTGTAGATCACTGAATGTACAATCAGGCAGCAAACAGTTCTGCCTCTGTGAAGTTGTGCATGCTTTGAAAACGAGTTTGAGAGATGCTTCAGCATACACCCAAATGCAGCTGGTGTATGTATGTGTGTGTGTGTGTGTGTGTTGGGGGGTGTCGAGGTACTTCTGTGAAGCCTGAAACAAGTTATAGATGCTGTGCTTATATTCTGGCTTGTGAGAAAGGAAAATATTTGTAGCTCAGGGTTGAATTGAGGGGTCTCTGGTTGTTTTATTTGTGTTTCCTTAGCCAAAGTAGTATGGGAAGACAGCACTCCCCCAGAGAAGGAAATAGTTTGGGGGATATTTTAAAAAGCAGAATATATTTCCCCAAAGGAATAATAGAAAATCTTAGGCAGAACACACACACCCCCCCCAAGTCTCTCTGCCCCAAGCAGAAACCAGCTCTGTAGAAATGCAGATTTGATCATCCTTTCAGAAAGACTGGAGCCAGGAAGCTTGGAGCTGATGGGTTTGGAAAGACAAAGACCCCTAGAACCAGAAGCCCCTCACCCAAAAATCCAACACAGCACACAGCCATCAGCCCCAGCACCAGAGAAGCAGGACATGATCTTTAGGACATAATAGAATTAACCCATCACCATCAGAATACGAAAAGGGCACACTGAACCTCAGGTCAAAGTTCATGCCACAGGAACAGGAACAACTCCAAACACAAAAGCCCAAGAAGGTATAAAAGCCCACCACTCCCAGCACCATGTGGTCAGCTGCCCCAGAGCCCCATGCTGTTGGGTTTCTGCTCTTCAGTAAACAAAAACCTTGTTTCTAAAGCAGACTCCATTTTGTTTATTCCCGGCTTGGACTGGACCCTGATGAAGATTTTTGTTTCAAAAGTAGGTAACATTATCAGTGTGAGACACTGACTAGCACTGATGAGGTAACCTCCCTGCAAACCCCACTTCCTTCTAACATTGATGATATTACCTAGTTTGGGTAAAGAAAACAATCAAGTCAGAGAGCACCAGGGATCCCAGAGTCCTCCTCATCCTCCTCTTCCTCTTCCTTTCTGCAAACACCACTTCCTTCTTGATGATATTACCTAGTTTAGGTAATGAAACGTCTGCAAGAAAACAACCAACTCAGAGAGCACCAAGGACCCCTCATTCTAGCTTGTTCCAAAGCATCTCCTGCAAAGAGAAAACTGAAAAATAGCTCAAGAGAATGTCAAGAGTTTATGGGCTGGGATGGAAGAGGAATAATTAAGGAATGGCAGGAATCCAGTGCAAGGCAGTCTCTGGTTCTGCCCAGTTTAAGATTATTTGTAGGTGCTGTGCCTGTAGACTGTCATCCCTGGCGTTTTCCAAGCTGAGGCAAGAGAAGAATCTTGCCAAACCCCTCTTAGCAAATAAGTCTGGGCTGATTTGGCATAAGGCCATTTCCAGGTGCTAATTTTGGTTTCATTCTCATTGGGCTTTCATTATTTTCCCATGTTTGTTTATATCTCCAACTGGAGCTTTTCACCCTTTGTTTAGGCTTTTTTCTTTAAACGGAGAGCATGTGTATCCTGACGGCTGCAGGATTGGAACTCATAAGAAAAATAAAAGGTTAAGTGAAGAGCACAGACAAACAGCTCTTCAAGGAATTCACAATGATGAAAGGCAAGTGCTGTTTATTGGTGTTGGTGATGTAGGAGTAAAAACCCTCCTTTTCTTCTTCTTCTTGTACCATATCTGTTATCGGACGTTGGTGATCATGTTGGCGATCCTGTTTTTATCAGCAGCCGCACGAAAAAGTGCTGCTGAGTTTTGTTCAAACCAGTCCCTTAGATTTTGAAGCCACGATGTTCTTCTTCTGCCTGGACCTCGTTTGCCTTCAATCTTTCCCTGGAGGATTCAATGGAGTATGCTGTATTTTTCTGGGTGTCGCATCACAGGTCCGAAATATTCTAACTTTCGTTTTTTAATTGTTTTGATGATTTCCCTTGGCTTTTCCCGGCGGCTTATCACCTCCTCGTTTCTGATCTTGTCAACCCAGCTTCTGCGTAACAGCCGCCTGTAAATCCACATTTCAGATGCTTCTAGTCTCTTCAGGTGGCCTTCTGTCAGAGACCAGCTCTCTACTCCATAGAGCAGGATAGACAAAATATAGCATCTGACAAGCCTGATTTTTAGTCTTAGGCTTATGTCGTGACTGCAGAAGACCTTTTTCATTTTGAAGAATGCTGTTCGCGCTTTCTCCATCCTTGTCTTTACTTCAGTGGTCATGTCCCAGCTTTTATGTAAATTAGAACCGAGGTGCGTGATCCTTTCAACTTTTTCTAATGGTATTCCTTCTGAATTTATTGGTGGTAAATTAATGGGTTGTTTGCTGACGACCATTATCTTGGTTTTTGAGGTGTTAAGCTTCAAGCCGTATTTTTCAGATATTTCTGTGACTCTGTTGATGAGGAGCTGAAGGTCTTCATGCTTACTGGCAAGCAGAACTGTATCGTCAGCACATCTTAAGTTGTTGATCCAAACACCGTTTACTTTGATGCCAGCATTGATGTTCTCCAGTGCCTCGTTGAAGATTGACTCAGAGTAGATATTGAACAACAGTGGAGATAGACAGAAAACCCTACAGATTTCCTGAAAGGGAATCCTGGATTAAGCAAGATGGCGGCCGAGGAAAGTGAGGCTGGACAGACACAAAGTGTGCGGCAGAACCGAGGAAAGCCTTTTCACATTTGCTCTCTGGGTATCTTTCCAAATAAAGTTAGAGAAATTAATGATGGAGATCAGGCTATTGGGAAGACCTGGATCCCCCATAGGCTGGCCATCTATTGTCCGTTTTGAGATCTCAAACAAGAGCCACTTTTTAGTTCCTTTTTTGGATTGCTAATTAATGCCACTGCTGGCTAATCTGGTTTCCTGCCCCATCTTCAGGGAGGCATCAGCTCCATGCCAGGTCTTCTTTCTCTCTATTATCTGAAAGGTTAAGTGATGTTAAGTACTCCGGGGAAGCCAAAAAGCTGGGCCTCCTTTCTTTGGCTCTCAGTGGGTGGTGACTGATGAGGATGTGAAAAAAATCAGGCACCAACTCAATGGGAGCGAGGCAGTCGGAGAGCTTGGCTGCCTTGAAGGACAATAGTGGGACACCCAGTGGCTGACAGAAAGCCACAGAACATACAGAACATAGAATAATAGAGGTGGAAGAGACCTTGGAGGTCTTCTAGTCCAACCCCCGGCTCAAGCAGAAGACCCTATATCATTTCAGACAAATGGTGTCCACTGTTTTTGAAAGCCTCCAGTGATGGAGCACCCACAACCTCTGAAGGCAAATGCGAAATTAAAGTTAAGAAAAACTTATTAGGTTATTGTCTAAAAGACGGAATGTCAAATTAATTAAGATATGTATAGACTGAAGATTATTGATGAATACTAGAAAGGTATTTTTTGTTTGATTGATAGAATAAGAACTGTATTGATCTGAATATGACAGTAGATCTTATGGGGGAAAGAGAGGGAATTAATTGTTGTAATACTTTGAGATTTGTACTGATGATATTCAAATGTAATGGAATTATGATGCTCAACCGCCACGCTACTTTTCAAATATGTAAATGTAATATTGGAAAATTAATAAAAAACTTGGGCTCAAAAAAAAAAACAACTTCTGAAGGCAAGTCGTTCCATTGATCAATTGTTCCAACTGTTAGGAATTTTCTCCTTAATTCCAGGTTGCTTCTCTCCTTATTTAGTTTCCATCCATTGTTTCTTGCCTTGCCTTCTGGTGCTTTGGAAAATAAGTTGACCCCCCTCTTCTTTGTAGCCAGAAACTGCATCCAGTTTATATTAAAAGTATAATATCAGATGCCCTCAGTGGTCTTTGGAACAAACACGTTCCAATCACTGAACAAAATATTTGTTTGGTCAAAACATTTATTTTCCAAGTAATTCAAGATTTAATGTCTGTATATTGGAAATGCTAATAAACGGTGGGACTTTCTAAGCAAGTGATTGTGCATTTTTGTGAAATTTAAATAACTAATAGATATATTTGCACAAACAACAAGCAGAAGGTTCATTTTATTGGCCATTTTCTATCTCTAAAATTTGCCTCTTGACTAGGGCTTCTGGGATTTTTAATTTTTTAGTTTTTCAAGTTCCGC